>NW_026607635.1:0-131684 GCF_029499605.1 Hyla sarda
TTACTGTAGTATATTTACACAGTGTGCACAATTACTGTAGTATATTTATACAATATGCACAATTACTGTAGTGTATTTATACAATGTGCACAATTATTGTAGTATATTTATAGTGTGCACAATTACTGTAGTATATTTATATAATGTGCACAATTACTGTAGTATATTTACACAATGTGCACAATTACTGTAGTGTATTTATACAGTGTGCACACTGTAGTATATTTATACAATGTGCACAATTACTTTAGTATTTTTATACTATATGCACAATTACTGTAGTATATTTATACAGTGTGCACAATTACTGTAGTATATTTATACAATGCGCACAATTACTGTAGTATATTTATACTATGCGCACAATTACTGTAGTATATTTATACCGTGTGCACAATTACTGTAGTATATTTATACAATGCGCACAATTACTGTACTATATTTATACTATGTGCACAATTACTGTAGTATATTTATACAGTGTGCACAATTACTGTAGTATATTTATAAAATGTGCAAAATTACTGTAGTATATTTATACAGTGTGCACACTGTAGTATATTTATACAGTGTGCACAATTACTGTAGTATATTTATACAGTGTGCACAATTATTGTAGTATATTTATACAAAATGCACAATTACTGTAGTATATTTATACAATGTGCACAATTACTGTAGTATATTTATAAAATGTGCAAAATTACTGTAGTATATTTATACAGTGTGCACACTGTAGTATATTTATACAGTGTGCACAATTACTGTAGTATATTTATGAAGTGTGCACAATTACTGTAGTATATTTATACAGTGTGCACACTGTAGTATATTTATACAATGTGCACAATTACTGTAGTATATTTATAAAATGTGCAAAATTACTGTAGTATATTTATACAGTGTGCACACTGTAGTATATTTATCCAGTGTGCACAATTACTGTAGTATATTTATACAGTGTGCACAATTATTGTAGTATATTTATAGTGTGCACAATTACTGTAGTATATTTATAGTGTGCACAATTACTGTAGTATATTTATACTATGTGCACAATTACTGTAGTATATTTATACAGTGTGCTTAATTACTGTAGTATATTTATACAGTGTGCACACTGTAGTATATTTATACAATAAGCACACTGTAGTATATTTATACAATAAGCACACTGTAGTATATTTATACAATGTGCACAATTACTGTAGTATATTTATAAAATGTGCAAAATTACTGTAGTATATTTATACAGTGTGCACACTGTAGTATATTTATACAGTGTGCACAATTACTGTTGTATATTTATACTATGTGCACAATTATTGTAGTATATTTATAGTGTGCACAATTACTGTAGTATATTTATACAGTGTGCACACTGTAGTATATTTATACAGTGTGCACACTGTAGTATATTTATACAATGTGCACAATTACTGTAGTATATTTATAAAATGTGCAAAATTACTGTAGTATATTTATACAGTGTGCACACTGTAGTATATTTATCCAGTGTGCACAATTACTGTAGTATATTTATACAGTGTGCACAATTATTGTAGTATATTTATAGTGTGCACAATTACTGTAGTATATTTATAGTGTGCACAATTACTGTAGTATATTTATACTATGTGCACAATTACTGTAGTATATTTATACAGTGTGCTTAATTACTGTAGTATATTTATACAGTGTGCACACTGTAGTATATTTATACAATAAGCACACTGTAGTATATTTATACAATGTGCACAATTACTGTAGTATATTTATAAAATGTGCAAAATTACTGTAGTATATTTATACAGTGTGCACACTGTAGTATATTTATACAGTGTGCACAATTACTGTAGTATATTTATACAGTGTGCACAATTACTGTAGTATATTTATACAGTGTGCACACTGTAGTATATTTATACAATGTGCACAATTACTGTAGTATATTTATAAAATGTGCAAAATTACTGTAGTATATTTATACAGTGTGCACACTGTAGTGTATTTATACAGTGTGCACAATTACTGTAGTATATTTATACAGTGTGCACAATTATTGTAGCATATTTATAGTGTGCACAATTACTGTAGTATATTTATAGTGTGCACAATTACTGTAGTATATTTATACTATGTGCACAATTACTGTAGTATATTTATACAGTGTGCTTAATTACTGTAGTATATTTATACAGTGTGCACACTGTAGTATATTTATACAATAAGCACACTGTAGTATATTTATACAATGTGCACAATTACTGTAGTATATTTATACAATGTGCACAATTACTGTAGTATATTTATACAGTGTGCACAATTATTGTACTATATTTATAGTGTGCACAATTACTGTAGTATATTTATACAGTGTGCACAATTACTGTAGTATATTTATACAATATGCTCAATTACTGTAGTATATTTATACAATGTGCACAATTATTGTAGTATATTTATAGTGTGCACAATTACTGTAGTATATTTATACAATGTGCACAATTACTGTAGTATGTTTATCCAATGTGCAAAATTATTGTAGTATATTTATAGTGTGCACAATTACTGTAGTATATTTATAGTGTGCACAATTACTGTAGTATATTTATACAGTGTGCACAATTACTGTAGTATATTTATAGTGTGCACAATTACTGTATTATATTTATACATTGTGCCCAATTACTGTAGTATATTTATACAGTGTGCACAATTACTGTAGTATATTTATACAGTGTGCCCAATTACTGTAGTATATTTATACAATGTGCACAATTATTGTAGTATATTTATAGTGTGCACAATTACTGTAGTATATTTATACAGTGTGCACAATTACTGTAGTATATTTCTACAGTGTGCACAATTATTTTAGTATATTTATAGTGTGCACAATTACTGTAGTATATTTATACAATGTGCACAATTACTGTAGTATATTCATAGAGTGTGCACACTGTAGTATATTAATAAAATGTGCGCAATTACTGTAGTATATTTATACAGTGTGCACAATTACTGTAGTATATTTATAGTGTGCACAATTACTGTAGTATATTTATACAGTGTGCACAACTATTGTAGTATATTTATAGTGTGCACAATTACTGTAGTATATTTATACAATGTGCACAATTACTGTAGTATATTTATACTATGTGCACAATTACTGTAGTATATTTATAGTGTGCACAATTACTGTAGTATATTTATACAGTGTGCACACTGTAGTATATGTATACAATGTGCACAATTACTGTAGTATATTTATACAGTGTGCACAATTACTGTAGTATATTTATACAGAGTGCACAATTACTGTAGTATATTTATACAATGTGCACAATTATTGTAGTATATTTATAGTGTGCACAATTACTGTAGTATATTTATACAATATGCACAATTACTGTATATATTTATACAATGTGCACAATTACTGTAGTATATTTATACAGTGTGCACAATTATTGTAGTATATTTATAGTTTGCACAATTACTGTAGTATATTTATACAATGCGCACAATTACTGTAGTATATTTATACTATGCGCACAATTACTGTAGTATATTTATACCGTGTGCACAATTACTGTAGTATATTTATACAGTGTGCACAATTACTGTAGTATATTTATACATTGTGCACAATTATTGTAGAATATTTATAGTGTGCACAATTACTGTAGTATATTTATACAGTGTGCACAATTATTGTAGTATATTTATAGTGTGCACAATTACTGTAGTATATTTCTACAGTGTGCACAATTATTTTAGTATATTTATAGTGTGCACAATTACTGTAGTATATTTATACAATGTGCACAATTACTGTAGTATATTCATAGAGTGTGCACACTGTAGTATATTAATAAAATGTGCGCAATTACTGTAGTATATTTATACAATGTGCACAATTACTGTAGTATATTTATACAGTGTGCACACTGTAGTATATTAATACAATGTGCACAATTACTGTAGTATATTTATACAATGTGCATAATTACTGTTGTATATTTATACTATGTGCACAATTATTGTAGTATATTTATAGTGTGCACAATTACTGTAGTATATTTATACAGTGTGCATAATTACCGTAGTATATTTACACAGTGTGCACAATTACCGTAGTATATTTATACAGTGTGCACAATTACTGTAGTATATTTATACAATATGCACAATTACTGTAGTATATTTATACAATGTGCACAATTACTGTAGTATATTTATACAGTGTGCACAATTACTGTAGTATATTTATACAATGTGCACAATTACTGTAGTATATTTATACAAAATGCACAATTACTGTAGTATATTTATACAGTGTGCACAATTATTGTAGTATATTTATAGTGTGCACAATTACTGTAGTATATTTACACAGTGTGCACAATTACTGTAGTATATTTATACAATATGCACAATTACTGTAGTGTATTTATACAATGTGCACAATTATTGTAGTATATTTATAGTGTGCACAATTACTGTAGTATATTTATATAATGTGCACAATTACTGTAGTATATTTACACAATGTGCAAAATTACTGTAGTATATTTATACAGTGTGCACACTGTAGTATATTTATACAATGTGCACAATTACTGTAGTATATTTATACAATGTGCACAATTACTGTAGTGTATTTATACAGTGTGCACACTGTAGTATATTTATACAATGTGCACAATTACTGTAGTATATTTATACAATGTGCACAATTACTTTAGTATTTTTATACTATATGCACAATTACTGTAGTATATTTATACAGTGTGCACAATTACTGTAGTATATTTATACAATGCGCACAATTACTGTAGTATATTTATACTATGCGCACAATTACTGTAGTATATTTATACCGTGTGCACAATTACTGTAGTATATTTATACAGTGTGCACAATTACTGTAGTATATTTATACATTGTGCACAATTATTGTAGAATATTTATAGTGTGCACAATTACTGTAGTATATTTATACAGTGTGCACAATTATTGTAGTATATTTATAGTGTGCACAATTACTGTAGTATATTTCTACAGTGTGCACAATTATTTTAGTATATTTATAGTGTGCACAATTACTGTAGTATATTTATACAATGTGCACAATTACTGTAGTATATTCATAGAGTGTGCACACTGTAGTATATTAATAAAATGTGCGCAATTACTGTAGTATATTTATACAATGTGCACAATTACTGTAGTATATTTATACAGTGTGCACACTGTAGTATATTAATACAATGTGCACAATTACTGTAGTATATTTATACAATGTGCATAATTACTGTTGTATATTTATACTATGTGCACAATTATTGTAGTATATTTATAGTGTGCACAATTACTGTAGTATATTTATACAGTGTGCATAATTACCGTAGTATATTTACACAGTGTGCACAATTACCGTAGTATATTTATACAGTGTGCACAATTACTGTAGTATATTTATACAATATGCACAATTACTGTAGTATATTTATACAATGTGCACAATTACTGTAGTATATTTATACAGTGTGCACAATTACTGTAGTATATTTATACAATGTGCACAATTACTGTAGTATATTTATACAAAATGCACAATTACTGTAGTATATTTATACAGTGTGCACAATTATTGTAGTATATTTATAGTGTGCACAATTACTGTAGTATATTTACACAGTGTGCACAATTACTGTAGTATATTTACACAGTGTGCACAATTACTGTAGTATATTTATACAATATGCACAATTACTGTAGTGTATTTATACAATGTGCACAATTATTGTAGTATATTTATAGTGTGCACAATTACTGTAGTATATTTATATAATGTGCACAATTACTGTAGTATATTTACACAATGTGCAAAATTACTGTAGTATATTTATACAGTGTGCACACTGTAGTATATTTATACAATGTGCACAATTACTGTAGTATATTTATACAATGTGCACAATTACTGTAGTGTATTTATACAGTGTGCACACTGTAGTATATTTATACAATGTGCACAATTACTGTAGTATATTTATACAATGTGCACAATTACTTTAGTATTTTTATACTATATGCACAATTACTGTAGTATATTTATACCGTGTGCACAATTACTGTAGTATATTTATACAATGCGCACAATTACTGTAGTATATTTATACTATGCGCACAATTACTGTAGTATATTTATACCGTGTGCACAATTACTGTAGTATATTTATACAATGCGCACAATTACTGTACTATATTTATACTATGTGCACAATTACTGTAGTATATTTATACAGTGTGCACAATTACTGTAGTATATTTATAAAATGTGCAAAATTACTGTAGTATATTTATACAGTGTGCACACTGTAGTATATTTATACAGTGTGCACAATTACTGTAGTATATTTATACAGTGTGCACAATTATTGTAGTATATTTATACAAAATGCACAATTACTGTAGTATATTTATACAATGTGCACAATTACTGTAGTATATTTATAAAATGTGCAAAATTACTGTAGTATATTTATACAGTGTGCACACTGTAGTATATTTATACAGTGTGCACAATTACTGTAGTATATTTATGAAGTGTGCACAATTACTGTAGTATATTTATACAGTGTGCACACTGTAGTATATTTATACAATGTGCACAATTACTGTAGTATATTTATACAGTGTGCACAATTATTGTAGTATATTTATAGTGTGCACAATTACTGTAGTATATTTATAGTGTGCACAATTACTGTAGTATATTTATACTATGTGCACAATTACTGTAGTATATTTATACAGTGTGCTTAATTACTGTAGTATATTTATACAGTGTGCACACTGTAGTATATTTATACAATAAGCAAACTGTAGTATATTTATACAATGTGCACAATTACTGTAGTATATTTATAAAATGTGCAAAATTACTGTAGTATATTTATACAGTGTGCACACTGTAGTATATTTATACAGTGTGCACAATTACTGTTGTATATTTATACTATGTGCACAATTATTGTAGTATATTTATAGTGTGCACAATTACTGTAGTATATTTATACAGTGTGCATAATTACCGTAGTATATTTACACAGTGTGCACAATTACCGTAGTATATTTATACAGTGTGCACAATTACTGTAGTATATTTATACAATATGCACAATTACTGTAGTATATTTATACAATGTGCACAATTACTGTAGTATATTTATACAGTGTGCACAATTACTGTAGTATATTTATACAATGTGCACAATTACTGTAGTATATTTATACAAAATGCACAATTACTGTAGTATATTTATACAGTGTGCACAATTATTGTAGTATATTTATAGTGTGCACAATTACTGTAGTATATTTACACAGTGTGCACAATTACTGTAGTATATTTACACAGTGTGCACAATTACTGTAGTATATTTATATAATGTGCACAATTACTGTAGTATATTTACACAATGTGCAAAATTACTGTAGTATATTTATACAGTGTGCACACTGTAGTATATTTATACAATGTGCACAATTACTGTAGTATATTTATACAATGTGCACAATTACTGTAGTGTATTTATACAGTGTGCACACTGTAGTATATCTTTACAATGTGCACAATTACTGTAGTATATTTATACAATGTGCACAATTACTTTAGTATTTTTATACTATATGCACAATTACTGTAGTATATTTATACAGTGTGCACAATTACTGTAGTATATTTATACAATGTGCACAATTACTGTAGTATATTTATACAATGTGCACAATTACTGTAGTATATTTATACAGTGTGCATAATTACCATAGTATATTTACACAGTGTGCACAATTACCGTAGTATATTTATATAGTGTGCACAATTACTGTAGTATATTTATACAAAATGCACAATTACTGTAGTATATTTATACAGTGTGCACAATTATTGTAGTATATTTATAGTGTGCACAATTACTGTAGTATATTTATACAGTGTGCACAATTACTGTAGTATATTTATACAATATGCACAATTACTGTAGTATATTTATACAATGTGCACAATTATTGTAGTATATTTATAGTGTGCACAATTACTGTAGTATATTTATACAGTGTGCACAATTACTGTAGTATATTTATACAATATGCACAATTAATGTAGTATATTTAACAGTGTGCACAATTATTGTAGTATATTTATAGTGTGCACAATTACTGTAGTATATTTATACAGTGTGCACAATTACTGTAGTATATTTATACAATATGCACAATTACTGTAGTATATTTATACAATGTGCACAATTACTGCAGTATATTTATAAAATGTGCAAAATTACTGTAGTATATTTATACAGTGTGCACAATTACTGTAGTATATTTATACAGTGTGCACAATTACTGTAGTATATTTATACAGTGTGCACAATTACTGTAGTATATTTATACAATGTGCACAATTACTTTAGTATTTTTATACTATATGCACAATTACTGTAGTATATTTATACAGTGTGCACAATTACTGTAGTATATTTATACAATGCGCACAATTACTGTACTATATTTATACTATGTGCACAATTACTGTAGTATATTTATACAGTGTGCACAATTACTGTAGTATATTTATAAAATGTGCAAAATTACTGTAGTATATTTATACAGTGTGCACACTGTAGTATATTTATACAATGTGCACAATTACTGTAGTATATTTATAAAATGTGCAAAATTACAGTAGTATATTTATACAGTGTGCACACTGTAGTATATTTATACAGTGTGCACAATTACTGTAGTATATTTATACATTGTGCACAATTATTGTAGTATATTTATACAAAATGCACAATTACTGTAGTATATTTATACAATGTGCACAATTACTGTAGTATATTTATAAAATGTGCAAAATTACTGTAGTATATTTATACAGTGTGCACACTGTAGTATATTTATACAGTGTGCACAATTACTGTAGTATATTTATACAGTGTGCACACTGTAGTATATTTATACAGTGTGCACACTGTAGTATATTTATACAATGTGCACAATTACTGTAGTATATTTATAAAATGTGCAAAATTACTGTAGTATATTTATACAGTGTGCACACTGTAGTATATTTATCCAGTGTGCACAATTACTGTAGTATATTTATACAGTGTGCACAATTATTGTAGTATATTTATAGTGTGCACAATTACTGTAGTATATTTATAGTGTGCACAATTACTGTAGTATATTTATACTATGTGCACAATTACTGTAGTATATTTATACAGTGTGCTTAATTACTGTAGTATATTTATACAGTGTGCACACTGTAGTATATTTATACAATAAGCACACTGTAGTATATTTATACAATGTGCACAATTACTGTAGTATATTTATAAAATGTGCAAAATTACTGTAGTATATTTATACAGTGTGCACACTGTAGTATATTTATACAGTGTGCACAATTACTGTAGTATATTTATACAGTGTGCACAATTACTGTAGTATATTTATACAGTGTGCACACTGTAGTATATTTATACAATGTGCACAATTACTGTAGTATATTTATAAAATGTGCAAAATTACTGTAGTATATTTATACAGTGTGCACACTGTAGTGTATTTATACAGTGTGCACAATTACTGTAGTATATTTATACAGTGTGCACAATTATTGTAGCATATTTATAGTGTGCACAATTACTGTAGTATATTTATAGTGTGCACAATTACTGTAGTATATTTATACAATGTGCAAAATTACTGTAGTATATTTATACAATGTGCTTAATTACTGTAGTATATTTATACAGTGTGCACACTGTAGTATATTTATACAATAAGCACACTGTAGTATATTTATACAATGTGCACAATTACTGTAGTATATTTATACAATGTGCACAATTACTGTAGTATATTTATACAGTGTGCACAATTACTGTAGTATATTTATACAATGTGCACACTGTAGTATATTTATACATTGTGCACAATTACTGTAGTATATTTATACATTGTGCACAATTATTGTACTATATTTATAGTGTGCACAATTACTGTAGTATATTTATACAGTGTGCACAATTACTGTAGTATATTTATACAATATGCTCAATTACTGTAGTATATTTATACAATGTGCACAATTATTGTAGTATATTTATAGTGTGCACAATTACTGTAGTATATTTATACAGTGTGCACAATTACTGTAGTATATTTATACAATGTGCACAATTACTTTAGTATTTTTATACTATATGCACAATTACTGTCGTATATTTATACAGTGTGCACAATTACTGTAGTATATTTATACAGTGTGCACAATTACTGTAGTATATTTATACAATGTGCACAATTACTTTAGTATTTTTATACTATATGCACAATTATTGTAGTATATTTATACAATGCGCACAATTACTGTACTATATTTATACTATGTGCACAATTACTGTAGTATATTTATACAGTGTGCACAATTACTGTAGTATATTTATAAAATGTGCAAAATTACTGTAGTATATTTATACAGTGTGCACACTGTAGTATATTTATACAATGTGCACAATTACTGTAGTATATTTATAAAATGTGCAAAATTACAGTAGTATATTTATACAGTGTGCACACTGTAGTATATTTATACAGTGTGCACAATTACTGTAGTATATTTATACATTGTGCACAATTATTGTAGTATATTTATACAAAATGCACAATTACTGTAGTATATTTATACAATGTGCACAATTACTGTAGTCTATTTATAAAATGTGCAAAATTACTGTAGTATATTTATACAGTGTGCACACTGTAGTATATTTATACAGTGTGCACAATTACTGTAGTATATTTATACAGTGTGCACACTGTAGTATATTTATACAGTGTGCACACTGTAGTATATTTATACAATGTGCACAATTACTGTAGTATATTTATAAAATGTGCAAAATTACTGTAGTATATTTATACAGTGTGCACACTGTAGTATATTTATCCAGTGTGCACAATTACTGTAGTATATTTATACAGTGTGCACAATTATTGTAGTATATTTATAGTGTGCACAATTACTGTAGTATATTTATAGTGTGCACAATTACTGTAGTATATTTATACTATGTGCACAATTACTGTAGTATATTTATACAGTGTGCTTAATTACTGTAGTATATTTATACAGTGTGCACACTGTAGTATATTTATACAATAAGCACACTGTAGTATATTTATACAATGTGCACAATTACTGTAGTATATTTATAAAATGTGCAAAATTACTGTAGTATATTTATACAGTGTGCACACTGTAGTATATTTATACAGTGTGCACAATTACTGTAGTATATTTATACAGTGTGCACAATTACTGTAGTATATTTATACAGTGTGCACACTGTAGTATATTTATACAATGTGCACAATTACTGTAGTATATTTATAAAATGTGCAAAATTACTGTAGTATATTTATACAGTGTGCACACTGTAGTGTATTTATACAGTGTGCACAATTACTGTAGTATATTTATACAGTGTGCACAATTATTGTAGCATATTTATAGTGTGCACAATTACTGTAGTATATTTATAGTGTGCACAATTACTGTAGTATATTTATACTATGTGCACAATTACTGTAGTATATTTATACAATGTGCTTAATTACTGTAGTATATTTATACAGTGTGCACACTGTAGTATATTTATACAATAAGCACACTGTAGTATATTTATACAATGTGCACAATTACTGTAGTATATTTATACAATGTGCACAATTACTGTAGTATATTTATACAGTGTGCACAATTATTGTACTATATTTATAGTGTGCACAATTACTGTAGTATATTTATACAGTGTGCACAATTACTGTAGTATATTTATACAATATGCTCAATTACTGTAGTATATTTATACAATGTGCACAATTATTGTAGTATATTTATAGTGTGCACAATTACTGTAGTATATTTATACAATGTGCACAATTACTGTAGTATGTTTATCCAATGTGCAAAATTATTGTAGTATATTTATAGTGTGCACAATTACTGTAGTATATTTATAGTGTGCACAATTACTGTAGTATATTTATACAGTGTGCACAATTACTGTAGTATATTTATAGTGTGCACAATTAGTGTATTATATTTATACATTGTGCCCAATTACTGTAGTATATTTATACAGTGTGCACAATTACTGTAGTATATTTATACAGTGTGCCCAATTACAGTAGTATATTTATACAATGTGCACAATTCTTGTAGTATATTTATAGTGTGCACAATTACTGTAGTATATTTATACAGTGTGCACAATTACTGTAGTATATTTCTACAGTGTGCACAATTATTTTAGTATATTTATAGTGTGCACAATTACTGTAGTATATTTATACAGTGTGCACAATTACTGTAGTATATTCATAGAGTGCGCACACTGTAATATATTTATACAGTGTGCACACTGTAGTATATTTATACAATGTGCACAATTACTGTAGTATATTTATAAAATGTGCAAAATTACTGTAGTATATTTATACAGTGTGCACACTGTAGTATATTTATCCAGTGTGCACAATTACTGTAGTATATTTATACAGTGTGCACAATTACTGTAGTATATTTATACAGTGTGCACACTGTAGTATATTTATACAATGTGCACAATTACTGTAGTATATTTATAAAATGTGCAAAATTACTGTAGTATATTTATACAGTGTGCACACTGTAGTGTATTTATACAGTGTGCACAATTACTGTAGTATATTTATACAATGTGCACAATTACTGTAGTATATTTATACAATGTGCACAATTACTGTAGTATATTTATACAGTGTGCACAATTATTGTACTATATTTATAGTGTGCACAATTACTGTAGTATATTTATACAGTGTGCACAATTACTGTAGTATATTTATACAATATGCTAAATTACTGTAGTATATTTATACAATGTGCACAATTATTGTAGTATATTTATAGTGTGCACAATTACTGTAGTATATTTATACAATGTGCACAATTACTGTAGTATGTTTATCCAATGTGCAAAATTATTGTAGTATATTTATAGTGTGCACAATTACTGTAGTATATTTATAGTGTGCACAATTACTGTAGTATATTTATACTATGTGCACAATTACTGTAGTATATTTATACAGTGTGCTTAATTACTGTAGTATATTTATACAGTGTGCACACTGTAGTATATTTATACAATAAGCACACTGTAGTATATTTATACAATGTGCACAATTACTGTAGTATATTTATAAAATGTGCAAAATTACTGTAGTATATTTATACAGTGTGCACACTGTAGTATATTTATACAGTGTGCACAATTACTGTAGTATATTTATACAGTGTGCACAATTACTGTAGTATATTTATACAGTGTGCACACTGTAGTATATTTATACAATGTGCACAATTACTGTAGTATATTTATAAAATGTGCAAAATCACTGTAGTATATTTATACAGTGTGCACACTGTAGTGTATTTATACAGTGTGCACAATTACTGTAGTATATTTATACAGTGTGCACAATTATTGTAGCATATTTATAGTGTGCACAATTACTGTAGTATATTTATAGTGTGCACAATTACTGTAGTATATTTATACTATGTGCACAATTACTGTAGTATATTTATACAGTGTGCTTAATTACTGTAGTATATTTATACAGTGTGCACACTGTAGTATATTTATACAAGAAGCACACTGTAGTATATTTATACAATGTGCACAATTACTGTAGTATATTTATACAGTGTGCACAATTACTGTAGTATATTTATACAGTGTGCACACTGTAGTATATTTATACAATGTGCACAATTACTGTAGTATATTTATAAAATGTGCAAAATCACTGTAGTATATTTATACAGTGTGCACACTGTAGTGTATTTATACAGTGTGCACAATTACTGTAGTATATTTATACAGTGTGCACAATTATTGTAGCATATTTATAGTGTGCACAATTACTGTAGTATATTTATAGTGTGCACAATTACTGTAGTATATTTATACTATGTGCACAATTACTGTAGTATATTTATACAGTGTGCTTAATTACTGTAGTATATTTATACAGTGTGCACACTGTAGTATATTTATACAAGAAGCACACTGTAGTATATTTATACAATGTGCACAATTACTGTAGTATATTTATACAATGTGCACAATTACTGTAGTATATTTATACAGTGTGCACAATTATTGTACTATATTTATAGTGTGCACAATTACTGTAGTATATTTATACAGTGTGCACAATTACTGTAGTATATTTATACAATATGCTAAATTACTGTAGTATATTTATACAATGTGCACAATTATTGTAGTATATTTATAGTGTGCACAATTACTGTAGTATATTTATACAGTGTGCCCAATTACTGTAGTATATTTATACAATGTACACAATTATTGTAGTATATTTATAGTGTGCACAATTACTGTAGTATATTTATACAGTGTGCACAATTACTGTAGTATATTTATACAGTGTGCACAATTATTTTAGTATATTTATAGTGTGCACAATTACTGTAGTATATTTATACAATGTGCACAATTACTGTAGTATATTCATAGAGTGTGCACACTGTAGTATATTAATAAAATGTGCGCAATTACTGTAGTATATTTATACAATGTGCACAATTACTGTAGTATATTTATACAGTGTGCACACTGTAGTATATTAATACAATGTGCACAATTACTGTTGTATATTTATACAATGTGCATAATTACTGTTGTATATTTATACTATGTGCACAATTATTGTAGTATATTTATAGTGTGCACAATTACTGTAGTATATTTATACAGTGTGCATAATTACCGTAGTATATTTACACAGTGTGCACAATTACCGTAGTATATTTATACAGTGTGCACAATTACTGTAGTATATTTATACAGTGTGCACAATTACTGTAGTATATTTATACAATATGCACAATTACTGTAGTATATTTATACAATGTGCACAATTACTGTAGTATATTTATACAGTGTGCACAATTACTGTAGTATATTTATACAATGTGCACAATTACTGTAGTATATTTATACAAAATGCACAATTACTGTAGTATATTTATACAGTGTGCACAATTATTGTAGTATATTTATAGTGTGCACAATTACTGTAGTATATTTACACAGTGTGCACAATTACTGTAGTATATTTACACAGTGTGCACAATTACTGTAGTATATTTATACAATATGCACAATTACTGTAGTGTATTTATACAATGTGCACAATTATCGTAGTATATTTATAGTGTGCACAATTACTGTAGTATATTTATATAATGTGCACAATTACTGTAGTATATTTATACAATGTGCACAATTACTTTAGTATTTTTATACTATATGCACAATTACTGTAGTATATTTATACAGTGTGCACAATTACTGTAGTATATTTATACAATGCGCACAATTACTGTAGTATATTTATACTATGCGCACAATTACTGTAGTATATTTATACCGTGTGCACAATTACTGTAGTATATTTATACAATGCGCACAATTACTGTACTATATTTATACTATGTGCACAATTACTGTAGTATATTTATACAGTGTGCACAATTACTGTAGTATATTTATAAAATGTGCAAAATTACTGTAGTATAGTTATACAGTGTGCACACTGTAGTATATTTATACAGTGTGCACAATTACTGTAGTATATTTATACAGTGTGCACAATTATTGTAGTATATTTATACAAAATGCACAATTATTGTAGTATATTTATACAATGTGCACAATTACTGTAGTATATTTATAAAATGTGCAAAATTACTGTAGTATATTTATACAGTGTGCACACTGTAGTATATTTATACAGTGTGCACAATTACTGTAGTATATTTATAAAGTGTGCACAATTACTGTAGTATATTTATACAGTGTGCACACTGTAGTATATTTATCCAGTGTGCACAATTACTGTAGTATATTTATACAGTGTGCACAATTATTGTAGTATATTTATAGTGTGCACAATTACTGTAGTATATTTATAGTGTGCACAATTACTGTAGTATATTTATACTATGTGCACAATTACTGTAGTATATTTATACAGTGTGCTTAATTACTGTAGTATATTTATACAGTGTGCACACTGTAGTATATTTATACAATAAGCACACTGTAGTATATTTATACAATGTGCACAATTACTGTAGTATATTTATAAAATGTGCAAAATTACTGTAGTATATTTATACAGTGTGCACACTGTAGTATATTTATACAGTGTGCACAATTACTGTAGTATATTTATACAGTGTGCACAATTACTGTAGTATATTTATACAGTGTGCACACTGTAGTATATTTATACAATGTGCACAATTACTGTAGTATATTTATAAAATGTGCAAAATTACTGTAGTATATTTATACAGTGTGCACACTGTAGTGTATTTATACAGTGTGCACAATTACTGTAGTATATTTATACAGTGTGCACAATTATTGTAGCATATTTATAGTGTGCACAATTACTGTAGTATATTTATACAATGCGCACAATTACTGTAGTATATTTATACTATGCGCACAATTACTGTAGTATATTTATACCGTGTGCGCAATTACTGTAGTATATTTATACAATGCGCACAATTACTGTACTATATTTATACTATGTGCACAATTACTGTAGTATATTTATACAGTGTGCACAATTACTGTAGTATATTTATAAAATGTGCAAAATTACTGTAGTATATTTATACAGTGTGCACACTGTAGTATATTTATACAGTGTGCACAATTACTGTAGTATATTTATACAGTGTGCACAATTATTGTAGTATATTTATACAAAATGCACAATTACTGTAGTATATTTATACAATGTGCACAATTACTGTAGTATATTTATATAATGTGCAAAATTACTGTAGTATATTTATACAGTGTGCACACTGTAGTATATTTATACAGTGTGCACAATTACTGTAGTATATTTATGAAGTGTGCACAATTACTGTAGTATATTTATACAGTGTGCACACTGTAGTATATTTATACAATGTGCACAATTACTGTAGTATATTTATAAAATGTGCAAAATTACTGTAGTATATTTATACAGTGTGCACACTGTAGTATATTTATCCAGTGTGCACAATTACTGTAGTATATTTATACAGTGTGCACAATTATTGTAGTATATTTATAGTGTGCACAATTACTGTAGTATATTTATAGTGTGCACAATTACTGTAGTATATTTATACTATGTGCACAATTACTGTAGTATATTTATACAGTGTGCTTAATTACTGTAGTATATTTATACAGTGTGCACACTGTAGTATATTTATACAATAAGCACACTGTAGTATATTTATACAATAAGCACACTGTAGTATATTTATACAATGTGCACAATTACTGTAGTATATTTATAAAATGTGCAAAATTACTGTAGTATATTTATACAGTGTGCACACTGTAGTATATTTATACAGTGTGCACAATTACTGTTGTATATTTATACTATGTGCACAATTATTGTAGTATATTTATAGTGTGCACAATTACTGTAGTATATTTATACAGTGTGCACACTGTAGTATATTTATACAGTGTGCACACTGTAGTATATTTATACAATGTGCACAATTACTGTAGTATATTTATAAAATGTGCAAAATTACTGTAGTATATTTATACAGTGTGCACACTGTAGTATATTTATCCAGTGTGCACAATTACTGTAGTATATTTATACAGTGTGCACAATTATTGTAGTATATTTATAGTGTGCACAATTACTGTAGTATATTTATAGTGTGCACAATTACTGTAGTATATTTATACTATGTGCACAATTACTGTAGTATATTTATACAGTGTGCTTAATTACTGTAGTATATTTATACAGTGTGCACACTGTAGTATATTTATACAATAAGCACACTGTAGTATATTTATACAATGTGCACAATTACTGTAGTATATTTATAAAATGTGCAAAATTACTGTAGTATATTTATACAGTGTGCACACTGTAGTATATTTATACAGTGTGCACAATTACTGTAGTATATTTATACAGTGTGCACAATTACTGTAGTATATTTATACAGTGTGCACACTGTAGTATATTTATACAATGTGCACAATTACTGTAGTATATTTATAAAATGTGCAAAATTACTGTAGTATATTTATACAGTGTGCACACTGTAGTGTATTTATACAGTGTGCACAATTACTGTAGTATATTTATACAGTGTGCACAATTATTGTAGCATATTTATAGTGTGCACAATTACTGTAGTATATTTATAGTGTGCACAATTACTGTAGTATATTTATACTATGTGCACAATTACTGTAGTATATTTATACAGTGTGCTTAATTACTGTAGTATATTTATACAGTGTGCACACTGTAGTATATTTATACAATAAGCACACTGTAGTATATTTATACAATGTGCACAATTACTGTAGTATATTTATACAATGTGCACAATTACTGTAGTATATTTATACAGTGTGCACAATTATTGTACTATATTTATAGTGTGCACAATTACTGTAGTATATTTATACAGTGTGCACAATTACTGTAGTATATTTATACAATATGCTCAATTACTGTAGTATATTTATACAATGTGCACAATTATTGTAGTATATTTATAGTGTGCACAATTACTGTAGTATATTTATACAATGTGCACAATTACTGTAGTATGTTTATCCAATGTGCAAAATTATTGTAGTATATTTATAGTGTGCACAATTACTGTAGTATATTTATAGTGTGCACAATTACTGTAGTATATTTATACAGTGTGCACAATTACTGTAGTATATTTATAGTGTGCACAATTACTGTATTATATTTATACATTGTGCCCAATTACTGTAGTATATTTATACAGTGTGCACAATTACTGTAGTATATTTATACAGTGTGCCCAATTACTGTAGTATATTTATACAATGTGCACAATTATTGTAGTATATTTATAGTGTGCACAATTACTGTAGTATATTTATACAGTGTGCACAATTACTGTAGTATATTTCTACAGTGTGCACAATTATTTTAGTATATTTATAGTGTGCACAATTACTGTAGTATATTTATACAATGTGCACAATTACTGTAGTATATTCATAGAGTGTGCACACTGTAGTATATTAATAAAATGTGCGCAATTACTGTAGTATATTTATACAGTGTGCACAATTACTGTAGTATATTTATAGTGTGCACAATTACTGTAGTATATTTATACAGTGTGCACAACTATTGTAGTATATTTATAGTGTGCACAATTACTGTAGTATATTTATACAATGTGCACAATTACTGTAGTATATTTATACTATGTGCACAATTACTGTAGTATATTTATAGTGTGCACAATTACTGTAGTATATTTATACAGTGTGCACACTGTAGTATATGTATACAATGTGCACAATTACTGTAGTATATTTATACAGTGTGCACAATTACTGTAGTATATTTATACAGAGTGCACAATTACTGTAGTATATTTATACAATGTGCACAATTATTGTAGTATATTTATACAATGCGCACAATTACTGTAGTATATTTATACTATGCGCACAATTACTGTAGTATATTTATACCGTGTGCACAATTACTGTAGTATATTTATACAGTGTGCACAATTACTGTAGTATATTTATACATTGTGCACAATTATTGTAGAATATTTATAGTGTGCACAATTACTGTAGTATATTTATACAGTGTGCACAATTATTGTAGTATATTTATAGTGTGCACAATTACTGTAGTATATTTCTACAGTGTGCACAATTATTTTAGTATATTTATAGTGTGCACAATTACTGTAGTATATTTATACAATGTGCACAATTACTGTAGTATATTCATAGAGTGTGCACACTGTAGTATATTAATAAAATGTGCGCAATTACTGTAGTATATTTATACAATGTGCACAATTACTGTAGTATATTTATACAGTGTGCACACTGTAGTATATTAATACAATGTGCACAATTACTGTAGTATATTTATACAATGTGCATAATTACTGTTGTATATTTATACTATGTGCACAATTATTGTAGTATATTTATAGTGTGCACAATTACTGTAGTATATTTATACAGTGTGCATAATTACCGTAGTATATTTACACAGTGTGCACAATTACCGTAGTATATTTATACAGTGTGCACAATTACTGTAGTATATTTATACAATATGCACAATTACTGTAGTATATTTATACAATGTGCACAATTACTGTAGTATATTTATACAGTGTGCACAATTACTGTAGTATATTTATACAATGTGCACAATTACTGTAGTATATTTATACAAAATGCACAATTACTGTAGTATATTTATACAGTGTGCACAATTATTGTAGTATATTTATAGTGTGCACAATTACTGTAGTATATTTACACAGTGTGCACAATTACTGTAGTATATTTACACAGTGTGCACAATTACTGTAGTATATTTATACAATATGCACAATTACTGTAGTGTATTTATACAATGTGCACAATTATTGTAGTATATTTATAGTGTGCACAATTACTGTAGTATATTTATATAATGTGCACAATTACTGTAGTATATTTACACAATGTGCAAAATTACTGTAGTATATTTATACAGTGTGCACACTGTAGTATATTTATACAATGTGCACAATTACTGTAGTATATTTATACAATGTGCACAATTACTGTAGTGTATTTATACAGTGTGCACACTGTAGTATATTTATACAATGTGCACAATTACTGTAGTATATTTATACAATGTGCACAATTACTTTAGTATTTTTATACTATATGCACAATTACTGTAGTATATTTATACCGTGTGCACAATTACTGTAGTATATTTATACAATGCGCACAATTACTGTAGTATATTTATACTATGCGCACAATTACTGTAGTATATTTATACCGTGTGCACAATTACTGTAGTATATTTATACAATGCGCACAATTACTGTACTATATTTATACTATGTGCACAATTACTGTAGTATATTTATACAGTGTGCACAATTACTGTAGTATATTTATAAAATGTGCAAAATTACTGTAGTATATTTATACAGTGTGCACACTGTAGTATATTTATACAGTGTGCACAATTACTGTAGTATATTTATACAGTGTGCACAATTATTGTAGTATATTTATACAAAATGCACAATTACTGTAGTATATTTATACAATGTGCACAATTACTGTAGTATATTTATAAAATGTGCAAAATTACTGTAGTATATTTATACAGTGTGCACACTGTAGTATATTTATACAGTGTGCACAATTACTGTAGTATATTTATGAAGTGTGCACAATTACTGTAGTATATTTATACAGTGTGCACACTGTAGTATATTTATACAATGTGCACAATTACTGTAGTATATTTATACAGTGTGCACAATTATTGTAGTATATTTATAGTGTGCACAATTACTGTAGTATATTTATAGTGTGCACAATTACTGTAGTATATTTATACTATGTGCACAATTACTGTAGTATATTTATACAGTGTGCTTAATTACTGTAGTATATTTATACAGTGTGCACACTGTAGTATATTTATACAATAAGCAAACTGTAGTATATTTATACAATGTGCACAATTACTGTAGTATATTTATAAAATGTGCAAAATTACTGTAGTATATTTATACAGTGTGCACACTGTAGTATATTTATACAGTGTGCACAATTACTGTTGTATATTTATACTATGTGCACAATTATTGTAGTATATTTATAGTGTGCACAATTACTGTAGTATATTTATACAGTGTGCATAATTACCGTAGTATATTTACACAGTGTGCACAATTACCGTAGTATATTTATACAGTGTGCACAATTACTGTAGTATATTTATACAATATGCACAATTACTGTAGTATATTTATACAATGTGCACAATTACTGTAGTATATTTATACAGTGTGCACAATTACTGTAGTATATTTATACAATGTGCACAATTACTGTAGTATATTTATACAAAATGCACAATTACTGTAGTATATTTATACAGTGTGCACAATTATTGTAGTATATTTATAGTGTGCACAATTACTGTAGTATATTTACACAGTGTGCACAATTACTGTAGTATATTTACACAGTGTGCACAATTACTGTAGTATATTTATATAATGTGCACAATTACTGTAGTATATTTACACAATGTGCAAAATTACTGTAGTATATTTATACAGTGTGCACACTGTAGTATATTTATACAATGTGCACAATTACTGTAGTATATTTATACAATGTGCACAATTACTGTAGTGTATTTATACAGTGTGCACACTGTAGTATATCTTTACAATGTGCACAATTACTGTAGTATATTTATACAATGTGCACAATTACTTTAGTATTTTTATACTATATGCACAATTACTGTAGTATATTTATACAGTGTGCACAATTACTGTAGTATATTTATACAATGTGCACAATTACTGTAGTATATTTATACAATGTGCACAATTACTGTAGTATATTTATACAGTGTGCATAATTACCATAGTATATTTACACAGTGTGCACAATTACCGTAGTATATTTATATAGTGTGCACAATTACTGTAGTATATTTATACAAAATGCACAATTACTGTAGTATATTTATACAGTGTGCACAATTATTGTAGTATATTTATAGTGTGCACAATTACTGTAGTATATTTATACAGTGTGCACAATTACTGTAGTATATTTATACAATATGCACAATTACTGTAGTATATTTATACAATGTGCACAATTATTGTAGTATATTTATAGTGTGCACAATTACTGTAGTATATTTATACAGTGTGCACAATTACTGTAGTATATTTATACAATATGCACAATTAATGTAGTATATTTAACAGTGTGCACAATTATTGTAGTATATTTATAGTGTGCACAATTACTGTAGTATATTTATACAGTGTGCACAATTACTGTAGTATATTTATACAATATGCACAATTACTGTAGTATATTTATACAATGTGCACAATTACTGCAGTATATTTATAAAATGTGCAAAATTACTGTAGTATATTTATACAGTGTGCACAATTACTGTAGTATATTTATACAGTGTGCACAATTACTGTAGTATATTTATACAGTGTGCACAATTACTGTAGTATATTTATACAATGTGCACAATTACTTTAGTATTTTTATACTATATGCACAATTACTGTAGTATATTTATACAGTGTGCACAATTACTGTAGTATATTTATACAATGCGCACAATTACTGTACTATATTTATACTATGTGCACAATTACTGTAGTATATTTATACAGTGTGCACAATTACTGTAGTATATTTATAAAATGTGCAAAATTACTGTAGTATATTTATACAGTGTGCACACTGTAGTATATTTATACAATGTGCACAATTACTGTAGTATATTTATAAAATGTGCAAAATTACAGTAGTATATTTATACAGTGTGCACACTGTAGTATATTTATACAGTGTGCACAATTACTGTAGTATATTTATACATTGTGCACAATTATTGTAGTATATTTATACAAAATGCACAATTACTGTAGTATATTTATACAATGTGCACAATTACTGTAGTATATTTATAAAATGTGCAAAATTACTGTAGTATATTTATACAGTGTGCACACTGTAGTATATTTATACAGTGTGCACAATTACTGTAGTATATTTATACAGTGTGCACACTGTAGTATATTTATACAGTGTGCACACTGTAGTATATTTATACAATGTGCACAATTACTGTAGTATATTTATAAAATGTGCAAAATTACTGTAGTATATTTATACAGTGTGCACACTGTAGTATATTTATCCAGTGTGCACAATTACTGTAGTATATTTATACAGTGTGCACAATTATTGTAGTATATTTATAGTGTGCACAATTACTGTAGTATATTTATAGTGTGCACAATTACTGTAGTATATTTATACTATGTGCACAATTACTGTAGTATATTTATACAGTGTGCTTAATTACTGTAGTATATTTATACAGTGTGCACACTGTAGTATATTTATACAATAAGCACACTGTAGTATATTTATACAATGTGCACAATTACTGTAGTATATTTATAAAATGTGCAAAATTACTGTAGTATATTTATACAGTGTGCACACTGTAGTATATTTATACAGTGTGCACAATTACTGTAGTATATTTATACAGTGTGCACAATTACTGTAGTATATTTATACAGTGTGCACACTGTAGTATATTTATACAATGTGCACAATTACTGTAGTATATTTATAAAATGTGCAAAATTACTGTAGTATATTTATACAGTGTGCACACTGTAGTGTATTTATACAGTGTGCACAATTACTGTAGTATATTTATACAGTGTGCACAATTATTGTAGCATATTTATAGTGTGCACAATTACTGTAGTATATTTATAGTGTGCACAATTACTGTAGTATATTTATACAATGTGCAAAATTACTGTAGTATATTTATACAATGTGCTTAATTACTGTAGTATATTTATACAGTGTGCACACTGTAGTATATTTATACAATAAGCACACTGTAGTATATTTATACAATGTGCACAATTACTGTAGTATATTTATACAATGTGCACAATTACTGTAGTATATTTATACAGTGTGCACAATTACTGTAGTATATTTATACAATGTGCACACTGTAGTATATTTATACATTGTGCACAATTACTGTAGTATATTTATACATTGTGCACAATTATTGTACTATATTTATAGTGTGCACAATTACTGTAGTATATTTATACAGTGTGCACAATTACTGTAGTATATTTATACAATATGCTCAATTACTGTAGTATATTTATACAATGTGCACAATTATTGTAGTATATTTATAGTGTGCACAATTACTGTAGTATATTTATACAGTGTGCACAATTACTGTAGTATATTTATACAATATGCACAATTACTGTAGTATATTTATACAATGTGCACAATTACTGCAGTATATTTATAAAATGTGCAAAATTACTGTAGTATATTTATACAGTGTGCACAATTACTGTAGTATATTTATACAGTGTGCACAATTACTGTAGTATATTTATACAGTGTGCACAATTACTGTAGTATATTTATACAATGTGCACAATTACTTTAGTATTTTTATACTATATGCACAATTACTGTCGTATATTTATACAGTGTGCACAATTACTGTAGTATATTTATACTATGTGCACAATTACTGTAGTATATTTATACAGTGTGCACAATTACTGTAGTATATTTATAAAATGTGCAAAATTACTGTAGTATATTTATACAGTGTGCACACTGTAGTATATTTATACAATGTGCACAATTACTGTAGTATATTTATAAAATGTGCAAAATTACAGTAGTATATTTATACAGTGTGCACACTGTAGTATATTTATACAGTGTGCACAATTACTGTAGTATATTTATACATTGTGCACAATTATTGTAGTATATTTATACAAAATGCACAATTACTGTAGTATATTTATACAATGTGCACAATTACTGTAGTCTATTTATAAAATGTGCAAAATTACTGTAGTATATTTATACAGTGTGCACACTGTAGTATATTTATACAGTGTGCACAATTACTGTAGTATATTTATACAGTGTGCACACTGTAGTATATTTATACAGTGTGCACACTGTAGTATATTTATACAATGTGCACAATTACTGTAGTATATTTATAAAATGTGCAAAATTACTGTAGTATATTTATACAGTGTGCACACTGTAGTATATTTATCCAGTGTGCACAATTACTGTAGTATATTTATACAGTGTGCACAATTATTGTAGTATATTTATAGTGTGCACAATTACTGTAGTATATTTATAGTGTGCACAATTACTGTAGTATATTTATACTATGTGCACAATTACTGTAGTATATTTATACAGTGTGCTTAATTACTGTAGTATATTTATACAGTGTGCACACTGTAGTATATTTATACAATAAGCACACTGTAGTATATTTATACAATGTGCACAATTACTGTAGTATATTTATAAAATGTGCAAAATTACTGTAGTATATTTATACAGTGTGCACACTGTAGTATATTTATACAGTGTGCACAATTACTGTAGTATATTTATACAGTGTGCACAATTACTGTAGTATATTTATACAGTGTGCACACTGTAGTATATTTATACAATGTGCACAATTACTGTAGTATATTTATAAAATGTGCAAAATCACTGTAGTATATTTATACAGTGTGCACACTGTAGTGTATTTATACAGTGTGCACAATTACTGTAGTATATTTATACAGTGTGCACAATTATTGTAGCATATTTATAGTGTGCACAATTACTGTAGTATATTTATAGTGTGCACAATTACTGTAGTATATTTATACTATGTGCACAATTACTGTAGTATATTTATACAGTGTGCTTAATTACTGTAGTATATTTATACAGTGTGCACACTGTAGTATATTTATACAAGAAGCACACTGTAGTATATTTATACAATGTGCACAATTACTGTAGTATATTTATACAGTGTGCACAATTACTGTAGTATATTTATACAGTGTGCACACTGTAGTATATTTATACAATGTGCACAATTACTGTAGTATATTTATAAAATGTGCAAAATCACTGTAGTATATTTATACAGTGTGCACACTGTAGTGTATTTATACAGTGTGCACAATTACTGTAGTATATTTATACAGTGTGCACAATTATTGTAGCATATTTTATAGTGTGCACAATTACTGTAGTATATTTATAGTGTGCACAATTACTGTAGTATATTTATACTATGTGCACAATTACTGTAGTATATTTATACAGTGTGCTTAATTACTGTAGTATATTTATACAGTGTGCACACTGTAGTATATTTATACAAGAAGCACACTGTAGTATATTTATACAATGTGCACAATTACTGTAGTATATTTATACAATGTGCACAATTACTGTAGTATATTTATACAGTGTGCACAATTATTGTACTATATTTATAGTGTGCACAATTACTGTAGTATATTTATACAGTGTGCACAATTACTGTAGTATATTTATACAATATGCTAAATTACTGTAGTATATTTATACAATGTGCACAATTATTGTAGTATATTTATAGTGTGCACAATTACTGTAGTATATTTATACAGTGTGCCCAATTACTGTAGTATATTTATACAATGTACACAATTATTGTAGTATATTTATAGTGTGCACAATTACTGTAGTATATTTATACAGTGTGCACAATTACTGTAGTATATTTATACAGTGTGCACAATTATTTTAGTATATTTATAGTGTGCACAATTACTGTAGTATATTTATACAATGTGCACAATTACTGTAGTATATTCATAGAGTGTGCACACTGTAGTATATTAATAAAATGTGTGCAATTACTGTAGTATATTTATACAATGTGCACAATTACTGTAGTATATTTATACAGTGTGCACACTGTAGTATATTAATACAATGTGCACAATTACTGTTGTATATTTATACAATGTGCATAATTACTGTTGTATATTTATACTATGTGCACAATTATTGTAGTATATTTATAGTGTGCACAATTACTGTAGTATATTTATACAGTGTGCATAATTACCGTAGTATATTTACACAGTGTGCACAATTACCGTAGTATATTTATACAGTGTGCACAATTACTGTAGTATATTTATACAGTGTGCACAATTACTGTAGTATATTTATACAATATGCACAATTACTGTAGTATATTTATACAATGTGCACAATTACTGTAGTATATTTATACAGTGTGCACAATTACTGTAGTATATTTATACAATGTGCACAATTACTGTAGTATATTTATACAAAATGCACAATTACTGTAGTATATTTATACAGTGTGCACAATTATTGTAGTATATTTATAGTGTGCACAATTACTGTAGTATATTTACACAGTGTGCACAATTACTGTAGTATATTTACACAGTGTGCACAATTACTGTAGTATATTTATACAATATGCACAATTACTGTAGTGTATTTATACAATGTGCACAATTATCGTAGTATATTTATAGTGTGCACAATTACTGTAGTATATTTATATAATGTGCACAATTACTGTAGTATATTTATACAATGTGCACAATTACTTTAGTATTTTTATACTATATGCACAATTACTGTAGTATATTTATACAGTGTGCACAATTACTGTAGTATATTTATACAATGCGCACAATTACTGTAGTATATTTATACTATGCGCACAATTACTGTAGTATATTTATACCGTGTGCACAATTACTGTAGTATATTTATACAATGCGCACAATTACTGTACTATATTTATACTATGTGCACAATTACTGTAGTATATTTATACAGTGTGCACAATTACTGTAGTATATTTATAAAATGTGCAAAATTACTGTAGTATAGTTATACAGTGTGCACACTGTAGTATATTTATACAGTGTGCACAATTACTGTAGTATATTTATACAGTGTGCACAATTATTGTAGTATATTTATACAAAATGCACAATTATTGTAGTATATTTATACAATGTGCACAATTACTGTAGTATATTTATAAAATGTGCAAAATTACTGTAGTATATTTATACAGTGTGCACACTGTAGTATATTTATACAGTGTGCACAATTACTGTAGTATATTTATAAAGTGTGCACAATTACTGTAGTATATTTATACAGTGTGCACACTGTAGTATATTTATCCAGTGTGCACAATTACTGTAGTATATTTATACAGTGTGCACAATTATTGTAGTATATTTATAGTGTGCACAATTACTGTAGTATATTTATAGTGTGCACAATTACTGTAGTATATTTATACTATGTGCACAATTACTGTAGTATATTTATACAGTGTGCTTAATTACTGTAGTATATTTATACAGTGTGCACACTGTAGTATATTTATACAATAAGCACACTGTAGTATATTTATACAATGTGCACAATTACTGTAGTATATTTATAAAATGTGCAAAATTACTGTAGTATATTTATACAGTGTGCACACTGTAGTATATTTATACAGTGTGCACAATTACTGTAGTATATTTATACAGTGTGCACAATTACTGTAGTATATTTATACAGTGTGCACACTGTAGTATATTTATACAATGTGCACAATTACTGTAGTATATTTATAAAATGTGCAAAATTACTGTAGTATATTTATACAGTGTGCACACTGTAGTGTATTTATACAGTGTGCACAATTACTGTAGTATATTTTATACAGTGTGCACAATTATTGTAGCATATTTATAGTGTGCACAATTACTGTAGTATATTTATAGTGTGCACAATTACTGTAGTATATTTATACTATGTGCACAATTACTGTAGTATATTTATACAATGTGCTTAATTACTGTAGTATATTTATACAGTGTGCACACTGTAGTATATTTATACAATAAGCACACTGTAGTATATTTATACAATGTGCACAATTACTGTAGTATATTTATACAATGTGCACAATTACTGTAGTATATTTATACAGTGTGCACAATTATTGTACTATATTTATAGTGTGCACAATTACTGTAGTATATTTATACAGTGTGCACAATTACTGTAGTATATTTATACAATATGCTCAATTACTGTAGTATATTTATACAATGTGCACAATTATTGTAGTATATTTATAGTGTGCACAATTACTGTAGTATATTTATACAATGTGCACAATTACTGTAGTATGTTTATCCAATGTGCAAAATTATTGTAGTATATTTATAGTGTGCACAATTACTGTAGTATATTTATAGTGTGCACAATTACTGTAGTATATTTATACAGTGTGCACAATTACTGTAGTATATTTATAGTGTGCACAATTAGTGTATTATATTTATACATTGTGCCCAATTACTGTAGTATATTTATACAGTGTGCACAATTACTGTAGTATATTTATACAGTGTGCCCAATTACAGTAGTATATTTATACAATGTGCACAATTCTTGTAGTATATTTATAGTGTGCACAATTACTGTAGTATATTTATACAGTGTGCACAATTACTGTAGTATATTTCTACAGTGTGCACAATTATTTTAGTATATTTATAGTGTGCACAATTACTGTAGTATATTTATACAGTGTGCACAATTACTGTAGTATATTCATAGAGTGCGCACACTGTAATATATTTATACAGTGTGCACACTGTAGTATATTTATACAATGTGCACAATTACTGTAGTATATTTATAAAATGTGCAAAATTACTGTAGTATATTTATACAGTGTGCACACTGTAGTATATTTATCCAGTGTGCACAATTACTGTAGTATATTTATACAGTGTGCACAATTACTGTAGTATATTTATACAGTGTGCACACTGTAGTATATTTATACAATGTGCACAATTACTGTAGTATATTTATAAAATGTGCAAAATTACTGTAGTATATTTATACAGTGTGCACACTGTAGTGTATTTATACAGTGTGCACAATTACTGTAGTATATTTATACAATGTGCACAATTACTGTAGTATATTTATACAATGTGCACAATTACTGTAGTATATTTATACAGTGTGCACAATTATTGTACTATATTTATAGTGTGCACAATTACTGTAGTATATTTATACAGTGTGCACAATTACTGTAGTATATTTATACAATATGCTAAATTACTGTAGTATATTTATACAATGTGCACAATTATTGTAGTATATTTATAGTGTGCACAATTACTGTAGTATATTTATACAATGTGCACAATTACTGTAGTATGTTTATCCAATGTGCAAAATTATTGTAGTATATTTATAGTGTGCACAATTACTGTAGTATATTTATAGTGTGCACAATTACTGTAGTATATTTATACTATGTGCACAATTACTGTAGTATATTTATACAGTGTGCTTAATTACTGTAGTATATTTATACAGTGTGCACACTGTAGTATATTTATACAATAAGCACACTGTAGTATATTTATACAATGTGCACAATTACTGTAGTATATTTATAAAATGTGCAAAATTACTGTAGTATATTTATACAGTGTGCACACTGTAGTATATTTATACAGTGTGCACAATTACTGTAGTATATTTATACAGTGTGCACAATTACTGTAGTATATTTATACAGTGTGCACACTGTAGTATATTTATACAATGTGCACAATTACTGTAGTATATTTATAAAATGTGCAAAATCACTGTAGTATATTTATACAGTGTGCACACTGTAGTGTATTTATACAGTGTGCACAATTACTGTAGTATATTTATACAGTGTGCACAATTATTGTAGCATATTTATAGTGTGCACAATTACTGTAGTATATTTATAGTGTGCACAATTACTGTAGTATATTTATACTATGTGCACAATTACTGTAGTATATTTATACAGTGTGCTTAATTACTGTAGTATATTTATACAGTGTGCACACTGTAGTATATTTATACAAGAAGCACACTGTAGTATATTTATACAATGTGCACAATTACTGTAGTATATTTATACAGTGTGCACAATTACTGTAGTATATTTATACAGTGTGCACACTGTAGTATATTTATACAATGTGCACAATTACTGTAGTATATTTATAAAATGTGCAAAATCACTGTAGTATATTTATACAGTGTGCACACTGTAGTGTATTTATACAGTGTGCACAATTACTGTAGTATATTTATACAGTGTGCACAATTATTGTAGCATATTTATAGTGTGCACAATTACTGTAGTATATTTATAGTGTGCACAATTACTGTAGTATATTTATACTATGTGCACAATTACTGTAGTATATTTATACAGTGTGCTTAATTACTGTAGTATATTTATACAGTGTGCACACTGTAGTATATTTATACAAGAAGCACACTGTAGTATATTTATACAATGTGCACAATTACTGTAGTATATTTATACAATGTGCACAATTACTGTAGTATATTTATACAGTGTGCACAATTATTGTACTATATTTATAGTGTGCACAATTACTGTAGTATATTTATACAGTGTGCACAATTACTGTAGTATATTTATACAATATGCTAAATTACTGTAGTATATTTATACAATGTGCACAATTATTGTAGTATATTTATAGTGTGCACAATTACTGTAGTATATTTATACAGTGTGCCCAATTACTGTAGTATATTTATACAATGTACACAATTATTGTAGTATATTTATAGTGTGCACAATTACTGTAGTATATTTATACAGTGTGCACAATTACTGTAGTATATTTATACAGTGTGCACAATTATTTTAGTATATTTATAGTGTGCACAATTACTGTAGTATATTTATACAATGTGCACAATTACTGTAGTATATTCATAGAGTGTGCACACTGTAGTATATTAATAAAATGTGCGCAATTACTGTAGTATATTTATACAATGTGCACAATTACTGTAGTATATTTATACAGTGTGCACACTGTAGTATATTAATACAATGTGCACAATTACTGTTGTATATTTATACAATGTGCATAATTACTGTTGTATATTTATACTATGTGCACAATTATTGTAGTATATTTATAGTGTGCACAATTACTGTAGTATATTTATACAGTGTGCATAATTACCGTAGTATATTTACACAGTGTGCACAATTACCGTAGTATATTTATACAGTGTGCACAATTACTGTAGTATATTTATACAATATGCACAATTACTGTAGTATATTTATACAATGTGCACAATTACTGTAGTATATTTATACAGTGTGCACAATTACTGTAGTATATTTATACAATGTGCACAATTACTGTAGTATATTTATACAAAATGCACAATTACTGTAGTATATTTATACAGTGTGCACAATTATTGTAGTATATTTATAGTGTGCACAATTACTGTAGTATATTTACACAGTGTGCACAATTACTGTAGTATATTTACACAGTGTGCACAATTACTGTAGTATATTTATACAATATGCACAATTACTGTAGTGTATTTATACAATGTGCACAATTATCGTAGTATATTTATAGTGTGCACAATTACTGTAGTATATTTATATAATGTGCACAATTACTGTAGTATATTTATACAATGTGCACAATTACTTTAGTATTTTTATACTATATGCACAATTACTGTAGTATATTTATACAGTGTGCACAATTACTGTAGTATATTTATACAATGCGCACAATTACTGTAGTATATTTATACTATGCGCACAATTACTGTAGTATATTTATACCGTGTGCACAATTACTGTAGTATATTTATACAATGCGCACAATTACTGTACTATATTTATACTATGTGCACAATTACTGTAGTATATTTATACAGTGTGCACAATTACTGTAGTATATTTATAAAATGTGCAAAATTACTGTAGTATAGTTATACAGTGTGCACACTGTAGTATATTTATACAGTGTGCACAATTACTGTAGTATATTTATACAGTGTGCACAATTATTGTAGTATATTTATACAAAATGCACAATTATTGTAGTATATTTATACAATGTGCACAATTACTGTAGTATATTTATAAAATGTGCAAAATTACTGTAGTATATTTATACAGTGTGCACACTGTAGTATATTTATACAGTGTGCACAATTACTGTAGTATATTTATAAAGTGTGCACAATTACTGTAGTATATTTATACAGTGTGCACACTGTAGTATATTTATCCAGTGTGCACAATTACTGTAGTATATTTATACAGTGTGCACAATTATTGTAGTATATTTATAGTGTGCACAATTACTGTAGTATATTTATAGTGTGCACAATTACTGTAGTATATTTATACTATGTGCACAATTACTGTAGTATATTTATACAGTGTGCTTAATTACTGTAGTATATTTATACAGTGTGCACACTGTAGTATATTTATACAATAAGCACACTGTAGTATATTTATACAATGTGCACAATTACTGTAGTATATTTATAAAATGTGCAAAATTACTGTAGTATATTTATACAGTGTGCACACTGTAGTATATTTATACAGTGTGCACAATTACTGTAGTATATTTATACAGTGTGCACAATTACTGTAGTATATTTATACAGTGTGCACACTGTAGTATATTTATACAATGTGCACAATTACTGTAGTATATTTATAAAATGTGCAAAATTACTGTAGTATATTTATACAGTGTGCACACTGTAGTGTATTTATACAGTGTGCACAATTACTGTAGTATATTTATACAGTGTGCACAATTATTGTAGCATATTTATAGTGTGCACAATTACTGTAGTATATTTATAGTGTGCACAATTACTGTAGTATATTTATACTATGTGCACAATTACTGTAGTATATTTATACAATGTGCTTAATTACTGTAGTATATTTATACAGTGTGCACACTGTAGTATATTTATACAATAAGCACACTGTAGTATATTTATACAATGTGCACAATTACTGTAGTATATTTATACAATGTGCACAATTACTGTAGTATATTTATACAGTGTGCACAATTATTGTACTATATTTATAGTGTGCACAATTACTGTAGTATATTTATACAGTGTGCACAATTACTGTAGTATATTTATACAATATGCTCAATTACTGTAGTATATTTATACAATGTGCACAATTATTGTAGTATATTTATAGTGTGCACAATTACTGTAGTATATTTATACAATGTGCACAATTACTGTAGTATGTTTATCCAATGTGCAAAATTATTGTAGTATATTTATAGTGTGCACAATTACTGTAGTATATTTATAGTGTGCACAATTACTGTAGTATATTTATACAGTGTGCACAATTACTGTAGTATATTTATAGTGTGCACAATTAGTGTATTATATTTATACATTGTGCCCAATTACTGTAGTATATTTATACAGTGTGCACAATTACTGTAGTATATTTATACAGTGTGCCCAATTACAGTAGTATATTTATACAATGTGCACAATTCTTGTAGTATATTTATAGTGTGCACAATTACTGTAGTATATTTATACAGTGTGCACAATTACTGTAGTATATTTCTACAGTGTGCACAATTATTTTAGTATATTTATAGTGTGCACAATTACTGTAGTATATTTATACAGTGTGCACAATTACTGTAGTATATTCATAGAGTGCGCACACTGTAATATATTTATACAGTGTGCACACTGTAGTATATTTATACAATGTGCACAATTACTGTAGTATATTTATAAAATGTGCAAAATTACTGTAGTATATTTATACAGTGTGCACACTGTAGTATATTTATCCAGTGTGCACAATTACTGTAGTATATTTATACAGTGTGCACAATTACTGTAGTATATTTATACAGTGTGCACACTGTAGTATATTTATACAATGTGCACAATTACTGTAGTATATTTATAAAATGTGCAAAATTACTGTAGTATATTTATACAGTGTGCACACTGTAGTGTATTTATACAGTGTGCACAATTACTGTAGTATATTTATACAATGTGCACAATTACTGTAGTATATTTATACAATGTGCACAATTACTGTAGTATATTTATACAGTGTGCACAATTATTGTACTATATTTATAGTGTGCACAATTACTGTAGTATATTTATACAGTGTGCACAATTACTGTAGTATATTTATACAATATGCTAAATTACTGTAGTATATTTATACAATGTGCACAATTATTGTAGTATATTTATAGTGTGCACAATTACTGTAGTATATTTATACAATGTGCACAATTACTGTAGTATGTTTATCCAATGTGCAAAATTATTGTAGTATATTTATAGTGTGCACAATTACTGTAGTATATTTATACTATGTGCACAATTACTGTAGTATATTTATACAGTGTGCTTAATTACTGTAGTATATTTATACAGTGTGCACACTGTAGTATATTTATACAATAAGCACACTGTAGTATATTTATACAATGTGCACAATTACTGTAGTATATTTATAAAATGTGCAAAATTACTGTAGTATATTTATACAGTGTGCACACTGTAGTATATTTATACAGTGTGCACAATTACTGTAGTATATTTATACAGTGTGCACAATTACTGTAGTATATTTATACAGTGTGCACACTGTAGTATATTTATACAATGTGCACAATTACTGTAGTATATTTATAAAATGTGCAAAATCACTGTAGTATATTTATACAGTGTGCACACTGTAGTGTATTTATACAGTGTGCACAATTACTGTAGTATATTTATACAGTGTGCACAATTATTGTAGCATATTTATAGTGTGCACAATTACTGTAGTATATTTATAGTGTGCACAATTACTGTAGTATATTTATACTATGTGCACAATTACTGTAGTATATTTATACAGTGTGCTTAATTACTGTAGTATATTTATACAGTGTGCACACTGTAGTATATTTATACAAGAAGCACACTGTAGTATATTTATACAATGTGCACAATTACTGTAGTATATTTATACAGTGTGCACAATTACTGTAGTATATTTATACAGTGTGCACACTGTAGTATATTTATACAATGTGCACAATTACTGTAGTATATTTATAAAATGTGCAAAATCACTGTAGTATATTTATACAGTGTGCACACTGTAGTGTATTTATACAGTGTGCACAATTACTGTAGTATATTTATACAGTGTGCACAATTATTGTAGCATATTTATAGTGTGCACAATTACTGTAGTATATTTATAGTGTGCACAATTACTGTAGTATATTTATACTATGTGCACAATTACTGTAGTATATTTATACAGTGTGCTTAATTACTGTAGTATATTTATACAGTGTGCACACTGTAGTATATTTATACAAGAAGCACACTGTAGTATATTTATACAATGTGCACAATTACTGTAGTATATTTATACAATGTGCACAATTACTGTAGTATATTTATACAGTGTGCACAATTATTGTACTATATTTATAGTGTGCACAATTACTGTAGTATATTTATACAGTGTGCACAATTACTGTAGTATATTTATACAATATGCTAAATTACTGTAGTATATTTATACAATGTGCACAATTATTGTAGTATATTTATAGTGTGCACAATTACTGTAGTATATTTATACAGTGTGCCCAATTACTGTAGTATATTTATACAATGTACACAATTATTGTAGTATATTTATAGTGTGCACAATTACTGTAGTATATTTATACAGTGTGCACAATTACTGTAGTATATTTATACAGTGTGCACAATTATTTTAGTATATTTATAGTGTGCACAATTACTGTAGTATATTTATACAATGTGCACAATTACTGTAGTATATTCATAGAGTGTGCACACTGTAGTATATTAATAAAATGTGCGCAATTACTGTAGTATATTTATACAATGTGCACAATTACTGTAGTATATTTATACAGTGTGCACACTGTAGTATATTAATACAATGTGCACAATTACTGTAGTATATTTATACAATGTGCATAATTACTGTTGTATATTTATACTATGTGCACAATTATTGTAGTATATTTATAGTGTGCACAATTACTGTAGTATATTTATACAGTGTGCATAATTGCCGTAGTATATTTACACAGTGTGCACAATTACCGTAGTATATTTATACAGTGTGCACAATTACTGTAGTATATTTATACAATATGCACAATTACTGTAGTATATTTATACAATGTGCACAATTACTGTAGTATATTTATACAGTGTGCACAATTACTGTAGTATATTTATACAATGTGCACAATTACTGTAGTATATTTATACAAAATGCACAATTACTGTAGTATATTTATACAGTGTGCACAATTATTGTAGTATATTTATAGTGTGCACAATTACTGTAGTATATTTACACAGTGTGCACAATTACTGTAGTATATTTACACAGTGTGCACAATTACTGTAGTATATTTATATAATGTGCACAATTACTGTAGTATATTTACACAATGTGCAAAATTACTGTAGTGTATTTATACAGTGTGCACACTGTAGTATATTTATACAATGTGCACAATTACTGTAGTATATTTATACAATGTGCACAATTACTTTAGTATTTTTATACTATATGCACAATTACTGTAGTATATTTATACAGTGTGCACAATTACTGTAGTATATTTATACAATGCGCACAATTACTGTAGTATATTTATACTATGCGCACAATTACTGTAGTATATTTATACCGTGTGCACAATTACTGTAGTATATTTATACAATGCGCACAATTACTGTACTATATTTATACTATGTGCACAATTACTGTAGTATATTTATACAGTGTGCACAATTACTGTAGTATATTTATAAAATGTGCAAAATTACTGTAGTATAGTTATACAGTGTGCACACTGTAGTATATTTATACAGTGTGCACAATTACTGTAGTATATTTATACAGTGTGCACAATTATTGTAGTATATTTATACAAAATGCACAATTATTGTAGTATATTTATACAATGTGCACAATTACTGTAGTATATTTATAAAATGTGCAAAATTACTGTAGTATATTTATACAGTGTGCACACTGTAGTATATTTATACAGTGTGCACAATTACTGTAGTATATTTATAAAGTGTGCACAATTACTGTAGTATATTTATACAGTGTGCACACTGTAGTATATTTATACAATGTGCACAATTACTGTAGTATATTTATAAAATGTGCAAAATTACTGTAGTATATTTATACAGTGTGCACACTGTAGTATATTTATCCAGTGTGCACAATTACTGTAGTATATTTATACAGTGTGCACAATTATTGTAGTATATTTATAGTGTGCACAATTACTGTAGTATATTTATAGTGTGCACAATTACTGTAGTATATTTATACAGTGTGCTTAATTACTGTAGTATATTTATACAGTGTGCACACTGTAGTATATTTATACAATAAGCACACTGTAGTATATTTATACAATGTGCACAATTACTGTAGTATATTTATAAAATGTGCAAAATTACTGTAGTATATTTATACAGTGTGCACACTGTAGTATATTTATACAGTGTGCACAATTACTGTTGTATATTTATACTATGTGCACAATTATTGTAGTATATTTATAGTGTGCACAATTACTGTAGTATATTTATACAGTGTGCATAATTACCGTAGTATATTTACACAGTGTGCACAATTACCGTAGTATATTTATACAGTGTGCACAATTACTGTAGTATATTTATACAATATGCACAATTACTGTAGTATATTTATACAATGTGCACAATTACTGTAGTATATTTATACAGTGTGCACAATTACTGTAGTATATTTATACAATGTGCACAATTACTGTAGTATATTTATACAAAATGCACAATTACTGTAGTATATTTATACAGTGTGCACACTGTAGTATATTTATACAATGTGCACAATTACTGTAGTGTATTTATACAATGTGCACAATTATTGTAGTATATTTATAGTGTGCACAATTACTGTAGTATATTTATATAATGTGCACAATTACTGTAGTATATTTACACAATGTGCAAAATTACTGTAGTATATTTATACAGTGTGCACACTGTAGTATATTTATACAATGTGCACAATTACTGTAGTATATTTATACAATGTGCACAATTACTTTAGTATTTTTATACTATATGCACAATTACTGTAGTATATTTATACAGTGTGCACAATTACTGTAGTATATTTATACAATGTGCACAATTACTGTAGTATATTTATACAATGTGCACAATTACTTTAGTATTTTTATACTATATGCACAATTACTGTAGTATATTTATACAGTGTGCACAATTATTGTAGTATATTTATAGTGTGCACAATTACTGTAGTATATTTATACAGTGTGCACAATTACTGTAGTATATTTATACAATATGCACAATTACTGTAGTATATTTATACAATGTGCACAATTATTGTAGTATATTTATAGTGTGCACAATTACTGTAGTATATTTATACAGTGTGCACAATTACTGTAGTATATTTATACAATATGCACAATTAATGTAGTATATTTAACAGTGTGCACAATTATTGTAGTATATTTATAGTGTGCACAATTACTGTAGTATATTTATACAGTGTGCACAATTACTGTAGTATATTTATACAATATGCACAATTACTGTAGTATATTTATACAATGTGCACAATTACTGCAGTATATTTATAAAATGTGCAAAATTACTGTAGTATATTTATACAGTGTGCACAATTACTGTAGTATATTTATACAGTGTGCACAATTACTGTAGTATATTTATACAGTGTGCACAATTACTGTAGTATATTTATACAATGTGCACAATTACTTTAGTATTTTTATACTATATGCACAATTACTGTAGTATATTTATACAGTGTGCACAATTACTGTAGTATATTTATACAATGCGCACAATTACTGTACTATATTTATACTATGTGCACAATTACTGTAGTATATTTATACAGTGTGCACAATTACTGTAGTATATTTATAAAATGTGCAAAATTACTGTAGTATATTTATACAGTGTGCACACTGTAGTATATTTATACAATGTGCACAATTACTGTAGTATATTTATAAAATGTGCAAAATTACAGTAGTATATTTATACAGTGTGCACACTGTAGTATATTTATACAGTGTGCACAATTACTGTAGTATATTTATACATTGTGCACAATTATTGTAGTATATTTATACAAAATGCACAATTACTGTAGTATATTTATACAATGTGCACAATTACTGTAGTATATTTATAAAATGTGCAAAATTACTGTAGTATATTTATACAGTGTGCACACTGTAGTATATTTATACAGTGTGCACAATTACTGTAGTATATTTATACAGTGTGCACACTGTAGTATATTTATACAGTGTGCACACTGTAGTATATTTATACAATGTGCACAATTACTGTAGTATATTTATAAAATGTGCAAAATTACTGTAGTATATTTATACAGTGTGCACACTGTAGTATATTTATCCAGTGTGCACAATTACTGTAGTATATTTATACAGTGTGCACAATTATTGTAGTATATTTATAGTGTGCACAATTACTGTAGTATATTTATAGTGTGCACAATTACTGTAGTATATTTATACTATGTGCACAATTACTGTAGTATATTTATACAGTGTGCTTAATTACTGTAGTATATTTATACATTGTGCACAATTACTGTAGTATATTTATACATTGTGCACAATTATTGTACTATATTTATAGTGTGCACAATTACTGTAGTATATTTATACAGTGTGCACAATTACTGTAGTATATTTATACAATATGCTCAATTACTGTAGTATATTTATACAATGTGCACAATTATTGTAGTATATTTATAGTGTGCACAATTACTGTAGTATATTTATACAGTGTGCACAATTACTGTAGTATATTTATACAATATGCACAATTACTGTAGTATATTTATACAATGTGCACAATTACTGCAGTATATTTATAAAATGTGCAAAATTACTGTAGTATATTTATACAGTGTGCACAATTACTGTAGTATATTTATACAGTGTGCACAATTACTGTAGTATATTTATACAGTGTGCACAATTACTGTAGTATATTTATACAATGTGCACAATTACTTTAGTATTTTTATACTATATGCACAATTACTGTCGTATATTTATACAGTGTGCACAATTACTGTAGTATATTTATACAGTGTGCACAATTACTGTAGTATATTTATACAATGTGCACAATTACTTTAGTATTTTTATACTATATGCACAATTATTGTAGTATATTTATACAATGCGCACAATTACTGTACTATATTTATACTATGTGCACAATTACTGTAGTATATTTATACAGTGTGCACAATTACTGTAGTATATTTATACAGTGTGCACACTGTAGTATATTTATACAGTGTGCACACTGTAGTATATTTATACAATGTGCACAATTACTGTAGTATATTTATAAAATGTGCAAAATTACTGTAGTATATTTATACAGTGTGCACACTGTAGTGTATTTATACAGTGTGCACAATTACTGTAGTATATTTATACAGTGTGCACAATTATTGTAGCATATTTATAGTGTGCACAATTACTGTAGTATATTTATAGTGTGCACAATTACTGTAGTATATTTATACTATGTGCACAATTACTGTAGTATATTTATACAATGTGCTTAATTACTGTAGTATATTTATACAGTGTGCACACTGTAGTATATTTATACAATAAGCACACTGTAGTATATTTATACAATGTGCACAATTACTGTAGTATATTTATACAATGTGCACAATTACTGTAGTATATTTATACAGTGTGCACAATTATTGTACTATATTTATAGTGTGCACAATTACTGTAGTATATTTATACAGTGTGCACAATTACTGTAGTATATTTATACAATATGCTCAATTACTGTAGTATATTTATACAATGTGCACAATTATTGTAGTATATTTATAGTGTGCACAATTACTGTAGTATATTTATACAATGTGCACAATTACTGTAGTATGTTTATCCAATGTGCAAAATTATTGTAGTATATTTATAGTGTGCACAATTACTGTAGTATATTTATAGTGTGCACAATTACTGTAGTATATTTATACAGTGTGCACAATTACTGTAGTATATTTATAGTGTGCACAATTAGTGTATTATATTTATACATTGTGCCCAATTACTGTAGTATATTTATACAGTGTGCACAATTACTGTAGTATATTTATACAGTGTGCCCAATTACAGTAGTATATTTATACAATGTGCACAATTCTTGTAGTATATTTATAGTGTGCACAATTACTGTAGTATATTTATACAGTGTGCACAATTACTGTAGTATATTTCTACAGTGTGCACAATTATTTTAGTATATTTATAGTGTGCACAATTACTGTAGTATATTTATACAGTGTGCACAATTACTGTAGTATATTCATAGAGTGCGCACACTGTAATATATTTATACAGTGTGCACACTGTAGTATATTTATACAATGTGCACAATTACTGTAGTATATTTATAAAATGTGCAAAATTACTGTAGTATATTTATACAGTGTGCACACTGTAGTATATTTATCCAGTGTGCACAATTACTGTAGTATATTTATACAGTGTGCACAATTACTGTAGTATATTTATACAGTGTGCACACTGTAGTATATTTATACAATGTGCACAATTACTGTAGTATATTTATAAAATGTGCAAAATTACTGTAGTATATTTATACAGTGTGCACACTGTAGTGTATTTATACAGTGTGCACAATTACTGTAGTATATTTATACAATGTGCACAATTACTGTAGTATATTTATACAATGTGCACAATTACTGTAGTATATTTATACAGTGTGCACAATTATTGTACTATATTTATAGTGTGCACAATTACTGTAGTATATTTATACAGTGTGCACAATTACTGTAGTATATTTATACAATATGCTAAATTACTGTAGTATATTTATACAATGTGCACAATTATTGTAGTATATTTATAGTGTGCACAATTACTGTAGTATATTTATACAATGTGCACAATTACTGTAGTATGTTTATCCAATGTGCAAAATTATTGTAGTATATTTATAGTGTGCACAATTACTGTAGTATATTTATAGTGTGCACAATTACTGTAGTATATTTATACTATGTGCACAATTACTGTAGTATATTTATACAGTGTGCTTAATTACTGTAGTATATTTATACAGTGTGCACACTGTAGTATATTTATACAATAAGCACACTGTAGTATATTTATACAATGTGCACAATTACTGTAGTATATTTATAAAATGTGCAAAATTACTGTAGTATATTTATACAGTGTGCACACTGTAGTATATTTATACAGTGTGCACAATTACTGTAGTATATTTATACAGTGTGCACAATTACTGTAGTATATTTATACAGTGTGCACACTGTAGTATATTTATACAATGTGCACAATTACTGTAGTATATTTATAAAATGTGCAAAATCACTGTAGTATATTTATACAGTGTGCACACTGTAGTGTATTTATACAGTGTGCACAATTACTGTAGTATATTTATACAGTGTGCACAATTATTGTAGCATATTTATAGTGTGCACAATTACTGTAGTATATTTATAGTGTGCACAATTACTGTAGTATATTTATACTATGTGCACAATTACTGTAGTATATTTATACAGTGTGCTTAATTACTGTAGTATATTTATACAGTGTGCACACTGTAGTATATTTATACAAGAAGCACACTGTAGTATATTTATACAATGTGCACAATTACTGTAGTATATTTATACAGTGTGCACAATTACTGTAGTATATTTATACAGTGTGCACACTGTAGTATATTTATACAATGTGCACAATTACTGTAGTATATTTATAAAATGTGCAAAATCACTGTAGTATATTTATACAGTGTGCACACTGTAGTGTATTTATACAGTGTGCACAATTACTGTAGTATATTTATACAGTGTGCACAATTATTGTAGCATATTTATAGTGTGCACAATTACTGTAGTATATTTATAGTGTGCACAATTACTGTAGTATATTTATACTATGTGCACAATTACTGTAGTATATTTATACAGTGTGCTTAATTACTGTAGTATATTTATACAGTGTGCACACTGTAGTATATTTATACAAGAAGCACACTGTAGTATATTTATACAATGTGCACAATTACTGTAGTATATTTATACAATGTGCACAATTACTGTAGTATATTTATACAGTGTGCACAATTATTGTACTATATTTATAGTGTGCACAATTACTGTAGTATATTTATACAGTGTGCACAATTACTGTAGTATATTTATACAATATGCTAAATTACTGTAGTATATTTATACAATGTGCACAATTATTGTAGTATATTTATAGTGTGCACAATTACTGTAGTATATTTATACAGTGTGCCCAATTACTGTAGTATATTTATACAATGTACACAATTATTGTAGTATATTTATAGTGTGCACAATTACTGTAGTATATTTATACAGTGTGCACAATTACTGTAGTATATTTATACAGTGTGCACAATTATTTTAGTATATTTATAGTGTGCACAATTACTGTAGTATATTTATACAATGTGCACAATTACTGTAGTATATTCATAGAGTGTGCACACTGTAGTATATTAATAAAATGTGCGCAATTACTGTAGTATATTTATACAATGTGCACAATTACTGTAGTATATTTATACAGTGTGCACACTGTAGTATATTAATACAATGTGCACAATTACTGTAGTATATTTATACAATGTGCATAATTACTGTTGTATATTTATACTATGTGCACAATTATTGTAGTATATTTATAGTGTGCACAATTACTGTAGTATATTTATACAGTGTGCATAATTGCCGTAGTATATTTACACAGTGTGCACAATTACCGTAGTATATTTATACAGTGTGCACAATTACTGTAGTATATTTATACAATATGCACAATTACTGTAGTATATTTATACAATGTGCACAATTACTGTAGTATATTTATACAGTGTGCACAATTACTGTAGTATATTTATACAATGTGCACAATTACTGTAGTATATTTATACAAAATGCACAATTACTGTAGTATATTTATACAGTGTGCACAATTATTGTAGTATATTTATAGTGTGCACAATTACTGTAGTATATTTACACAGTGTGCACAATTACTGTAGTATATTTACACAGTGTGCACAATTACTGTAGTATATTTATATAATGTGCACAATTACTGTAGTATATTTACACAATGTGCAAAATTACTGTAGTGTATTTATACAGTGTGCACACTGTAGTATATTTATACAATGTGCACAATTACTGTAGTATATTTATACAATGTGCACAATTACTTTAGTATTTTTATACTATATGCACAATTACTGTTGTATATTTATACAGTGTGCACAATTACTGTAGTATATTTATACAATGCGCACAATTACTGTAGTATATTTATACTATGCGCACAATTACTGTAGTATATTTATACCGTGTGCACAATTACTGTAGTATATTTATACAATGCGCACAATTACTGTACTATATTTATACTATGTGCACAATTACTGTAGTATATTTATACAGTGTGCACAATTACTGTAGTATATTTATAAAATGTGCAAAATTACTGTAGTATAGTTATACAGTGTGCACACTGTAGTATATTTATACAGTGTGCACAATTACTGTAGTATATTTATACAGTGTGCACAATTATTGTAGTATATTTATACAAAATGCACAATTATTGTAGTATATTTATACAATGTGCACAATTACTGTAGTATATTTATAAAATGTGCAAAATTACTGTAGTATATTTATACAGTGTGCACACTGTAGTATATTTATACAGTGTGCACAATTACTGTAGTATATTTATAAAGTGTGCACAATTACTGTAGTATATTTATACAGTGTGCACACTGTAGTATATTTATACAATGTGCACAATTACTGTAGTATATTTATAAAATGTGCAAAATTACTGTAGTATATTTATACAGTGTGCACACTGTAGTATATTTATCCAGTGTGCACAATTACTGTAGTATATTTATACAGTGTGCACAATTATTGTAGTATATTTATAGTGTGCACAATTACTGTAGTATATTTATAGTGTGCACAATTACTGTAGTATATTTATACAGTGTGCTTAATTACTGTAGTATATTTATACAGTGTGCACACTGTAGTATATTTATACAATAAGCACACTGTAGTATATTTATACAATGTGCACAATTACTGTAGTATATTTATAAAATGTGCAAAATTACTGTAGTATATTTATACAGTGTGCACACTGTAGTATATTTATACAGTGTGCACAATTACTGTTGTATATTTATACTATGTGCACAATTATTGTAGTATATTTATAGTGTGCACAATTACTGTAGTATATTTATACAGTGTGCATAATTACCGTAGTATATTTACACAGTGTGCACAATTACCGTAGTATATTTATACAGTGTGCACAATTACTGTAGTATATTTATACAATATGCACAATTACTGTAGTATATTTATACAATGTGCACAATTACTGTAGTATATTTATACAGTGTGCACAATTACTGTAGTATATTTATACAATGTGCACAATTACTGTAGTATATTTATACAAAATGCACAATTACTGTAGTATATTTATACAGTGTGCACACTGTAGTATATTTATACAATGTGCACAATTACTGTAGTGTATTTATACAATGTGCACAATTATTGTAGTATATTTATAGTGTGCACAATTACTGTAGTATATTTATATAATGTGCACAATTACTGTAGTATATTTACACAATGTGCAAAATTACTGTAGTATATTTATACAGTGTGCACACTGTAGTATATTTATACAATGTGCACAATTACTGTAGTATATTTATACAATGTGCACAATTACTTTAGTATTTTTATACTATATGCACAATTACTGTAGTATATTTATACAGTGTGCACAATTACTGTAGTATATTTATACAATGTGCACAATTACTGTAGTATATTTATACAATGTGCACAATTACTTTAGTATTTTTATACTATATGCACAATTACTGTAGTATATTTATACAGTGTGCACAATTATTGTAGTATATTTATAGTGTGCACAATTACTGTAGTATATTTATACAGTGTGCACAATTACTGTAGTATATTTATACAATATGCACAATTACTGTAGTATATTTATACAATGTGCACAATTATTGTAGTATATTTATAGTGTGCACAATTACTGTAGTATATTTATACAGTGTGCACAATTACTGTAGTATATTTATACAATATGCACAATTAATGTAGTATATTTAACAGTGTGCACAATTATTGTAGTATATTTATAGTGTGCACAATTACTGTAGTATATTTATACAGTGTGCACAATTACTGTAGTATATTTATACAATATGCACAATTACTGTAGTATATTTATACAATGTGCACAATTACTGCAGTATATTTATAAAATGTGCAAAATTACTGTAGTATATTTATACAGTGTGCACAATTACTGTAGTATATTTATACAGTGTGCACAATTACTGTAGTATATTTATACAGTGTGCACAATTACTGTAGTATATTTATACAATGTGCACAATTACTTTAGTATTTTTATACTATATGCACAATTACTGTAGTATATTTATACAGTGTGCACAATTACTGTAGTATATTTATACAATGCGCACAATTACTGTACTATATTTATACTATGTGCACAATTACTGTAGTATATTTATACAGTGTGCACAATTACTGTAGTATATTTATAAAATGTGCAAAATTACTGTAGTATATTTATACAGTGTGCACACTGTAGTATATTTATACAATGTGCACAATTACTGTAGTATATTTATAAAATGTGCAAAATTACAGTAGTATATTTATACAGTGTGCACACTGTAGTATATTTATACAGTGTGCACAATTACTGTAGTATATTTATACATTGTGCACAATTATTGTAGTATATTTATACAAAATGCACAATTACTGTAGTATATTTATACAATGTGCACAATTACTGTAGTATATTTATAAAATGTGCAAAATTACTGTAGTATATTTATACAGTGTGCACACTGTAGTATATTTATACAGTGTGCACAATTACTGTAGTATATTTATACAGTGTGCACACTGTAGTATATTTATACAGTGTGCACACTGTAGTATATTTATACAATGTGCACAATTACTGTAGTATATTTATAAAATGTGCAAAATTACTGTAGTATATTTATACAGTGTGCACACTGTAGTATATTTATCCAGTGTGCACAATTACTGTAGTATATTTATTCAGTGTGCACAATTATTGTAGTATATTTATAGTGTGCACAATTACTGTAGTATATTTATAGTGTGCACAATTACTGTAGTATATTTATACTATGTGCACAATTACTGTAGTATATTTATACAGTGTGCTTAATTACTGTAGTATATTTATACAGTGTGCACACTGTAGTATATTTATACAATAAGCACACTGTAGTATATTTATACAATGTGCACAATTACTGTAGTATATTTATAAAATGTGCAAAATTACTGTAGTATATTTATACAGTGTGCACACTGTAGTATATTTATACAGTGTGCACAATTACTGTAGTATATTTATACAGTGTGCACAATTACTGTAGTATATTTATACAGTGTGCACACTGTAGTATATTTATACAATGTGCACAATTACTGTAGTATATTTATAAAATGTGCAAAATTACTGTAGTATATTTATACAGTGTGCACACTGTAGTGTATTTATACAGTGTGCACAATTACTGTAGTATATTTATACAGTGTGCACAATTATTGTAGCATATTTATAGTGTGCACAATTACTGTAGTATATTTATAGTGTGCACAATTACTGTAGTATATTTATACAATGTGCAAAATTACTGTAGTATATTTATACAATGTGCTTAATTACTGTAGTATATTTATACAGTGTGCACACTGTAGTATATTTATACAATAAGCACACTGTAGTATATTTATACAATGTGCACAATTACTGTAGTATATTTATACAATGTGCACAATTACTGTAGTATATTTATACAGTGTGCACAATTACTGTAGTATATTTATACAATGTGCACACTGTAGTATATTTATACATTGTGCACAATTACTGTAGTATATTTATACATTGTGCACAATTATTGTACTATATTTATAGTGTGCACAATTACTGTAGTATATTTATACAGTGTGCACAATTACTGTAGTATATTTATACAATATGCTCAATTACTGTAGTATATTTATACAATGTGCACAATTATTGTAGTATATTTATAGTGTGCACAATTACTGTAGTATATTTATACAGTGTGCACAATTACTGTAGTATATTTATACAATATGCACAATTACTGTAGTATATTTATACAATGTGCACAATTACTGCAGTATATTTATAAAATGTGCAAAATTACTGTAGTATATTTATACAGTGTGCACAATTACTGTAGTATATTTATACAGTGTGCACAATTACTGTAGTATATTTATACAGTGTGCACAATTACTGTAGTATATTTATACAATGTGCACAATTACTTTAGTATTTTTATACTATATGCACAATTACTGTCGTATATTTATACAGTGTGCACAATTACTGTAGTATATTTATACAGTGTGCACAATTACTGTAGTATATTTATACAATGTGCACAATTACTTTAGTATTTTTATACTATATGCACAATTATTGTAGTATATTTATACAATGCGCACAATTACTGTACTATATTTATACTATGTGCACAATTACTGTAGTATATTTATACAGTGTGCACAATTACTGTAGTATATTTATACAGTGTGCACACTGTAGTATATTTATACAGTGTGCACACTGTAGTATATTTATACAATGTGCACAATTACTGTAGTATATTTATAAAATGTGCAAAATTACTGTAGTATATTTATACAGTGTGCACACTGTAGTGTATTTATACAGTGTGCACAATTACTGTAGTATATTTATACAGTGTGCACAATTATTGTAGCATATTTATAGTGTGCACAATTACTGTAGTATATTTATAGTGTGCACAATTACTGTAGTATATTTATACTATGTGCACAATTACTGTAGTATATTTATACAATGTGCTTAATTACTGTAGTATATTTATACAGTGTGCACACTGTAGTATATTTATACAATAAGCACACTGTAGTATATTTATACAATGTGCACAATTACTGTAGTATATTTATACAATGTGCACAATTACTGTAGTATATTTATACAGTGTGCACAATTATTGTACTATATTTATAGTGTGCACAATTACTGTAGTATATTTATACAGTGTGCACAATTACTGTAGTATATTTATACAATATGCTCAATTACTGTAGTATATTTATACAATGTGCACAATTATTGTAGTATATTTATAGTGTGCACAATTACTGTAGTATATTTATACAATGTGCACAATTACTGTAGTATGTTTATCCAATGTGCAAAATTATTGTAGTATATTTATAGTGTGCACAATTACTGTAGTATATTTATAGTGTGCACAATTACTGTAGTATATTTATACAGTGTGCACAATTACTGTAGTATATTTATAGTGTGCACAATTAGTGTATTATATTTATACATTGTGCCCAATTACTGTAGTATATTTATACAGTGTGCACAATTACTGTAGTATATTTATACAGTGTGCCCAATTACAGTAGTATATTTATACAATGTGCACAATTCTTGTAGTATATTTATAGTGTGCACAATTACTGTAGTATATTTATACAGTGTGCACAATTACTGTAGTATATTTCTACAGTGTGCACAATTATTTTAGTATATTTATAGTGTGCACAATTACTGTAGTATATTTATACAGTGTGCACAATTACTGTAGTATATTCACAGAGTGCGCACACTGTAATATATTTATACAGTGTGCACACTGTAGTATATTTATACAATGTGCACAATTACTGTAGTATATTTATAAAATGTGCAAAATTACTGTAGTATATTTATACAGTGTGCACACTGTAGTATATTTATCCAGTGTGCACAATTACTGTAGTATATTTATACAGTGTGCACAATTACTGTAGTATATTTATACAGTGTGCACACTGTAGTATATTTATACAATGTGCACAATTACTGTAGTATATTTATAAAATGTGCAAAATTACTGTAGTATATTTATACAGTGTGCACACTGTAGTGTATTTATACAGTGTGCACAATTACTGTAGTATATTTATACAATGTGCACAATTACTGTAGTATATTTATACAATGTGCACAATTACTGTAGTATATTTATACAGTGTGCACAATTATTGTACTATATTTATAGTGTGCACAATTACTGTAGTATATTTATACAGTGTGCACAATTACTGTAGTATATTTATACAATATGCTAAATTACTGTAGTATATTTATACAATGTGCACAATTATTGTAGTATATTTATAGTGTGCACAATTACTGTAGTATATTTATACAATGTGCACAATTACTGTAGTATGTTTATCCAATGTGCAAAATTATTGTAGTATATTTATAGTGTGCACAATTACTGTAGTATATTTATAGTGTGCACAATTACTGTAGTATATTTATACTATGTGCACAATTACTGTAGTATATTTATACAGTGTGCTTAATTACTGTAGTATATTTATACAGTGTGCACACTGTAGTATATTTATACAATAAGCACACTGTAGTATATTTATACAATGTGCACAATTACTGTAGTATATTTATAAAATGTGCAAAATTACTGTAGTATATTTATACAGTGTGCACACTGTAGTATATTTATACAGTGTGCACAATTACTGTAGTATATTTATACAGTGTGCACAATTACTGTAGTATATTTATACAGTGTGCACACTGTAGTATATTTATACAATGTGCACAATTACTGTAGTATATTTATAAAATGTGCAAAATCACTGTAGTATATTTATACAGTGTGCACACTGTAGTGTATTTATACAGTGTGCACAATTACTGTAGTATATTTATACAGTGTGCACAATTATTGTAGCATATTTATAGTGTGCACAATTACTGTAGTATATTTATAGTGTGCACAATTACTGTAGTATATTTATACTATGTGCACAATTACTGTAGTATATTTATACAGTGTGCTTAATTACTGTAGTATATTTATACAGTGTGCACACTGTAGTATATTTATACAAGAAGCACACTGTAGTATATTTATACAATGTGCACAATTACTGTAGTATATTTATACAATATGCACAATTACTGTAGTATATTTATACAGTGTGCACAATTATTGTACTATATTTATAGTGTGCACAATTACTGTAGTATATTTATACAGTGTGCACAATTACTGTAGTATATTTATACAATATGCTAAATTACTGTAGTATATTTATACAATGTGCACAATTATTGTAGTATATTTATAGTGTGCACAATTACTGTAGTATATTTATACAGTGTGCCCAATTACTGTAGTATATTTATACAATGTACACAATTATTGTAGTATATTTATAGTGTGCACAATTACTGTAGTATATTTATACAGTGTGCACAATTACTGTAGTATATTTATACAGTGTGCACAATTATTTTAGTATATTTATAGTGTGCACAATTACTGTAGTATAATTATACAATGTGCACAATTACTGTAGTATATTCATAGAGTGTGCACACTGTAGTATATTAATAAAATGTGCGCAATTACTGTAGTATATTTATACAATGTGCACAATTACTGTAGTATATTTATACAGTGTGCACACTGTAGTATATTAATACAATGTGCACAATTACTGTAGTATATTTATACAATGTGCATAATTACTGTTGTATATTTATACTATGTGCACAATTATTGTAGTATATTTATAGTGTGCACAATTACTGTAGTATATTTATACAGTGTGCATAATTACCGTAGTATATTTACACAGTGTGCACAATTACCGTAGTATATTTATACAGTGTGCACAATTACTGTAGTATATTTATACAATATGCACAATTACTGTAGTATATTTATACAATGTGCACAATTACTGTAGTATATTTATACAGTGTGCACAATTACTGTAGTATATTTATACAATGTGCACAATTACTGTAGTATATTTATACAAAATGCACAATTACTGTAGTATATTTATACAGTGTGCACAATTATTGTAGTATATTTATAGTGTGCACAATTACTGTAGTATATTTACACAGTGTGCACAATTACTGTAGTATATTTACACAGTGTGCACAATTACTGTAGTATATTTATACAATATGCACAATTACTGTAGTGTATTTATACAATGTGCACAATTATCGTAGTATATTTATAGTGTGCACAATTACTGTAGTATATTTATATAATGTGCACAATTACTGTAGTATATTTACACAATGTGCAAAATTACTGTAGTGTATTTATACAGTGTGCACACTGTAGTATATTTATACAATGTGCACAATTACTGTAGTATATTTATACAATGTGCACAATTACTTTAGTATTTTTATACTATATGCACAATTACTGTAGTATATTTATACAGTGTGCACAATTACTGTAGTATATTTATACAATGCGCACAATTACTGTAGTATATTTATACTATGCGCACAATTACTGTAGTATATTTATACCGTGTGCACAATTACTGTAGTATATTTATACAATGCGCACAATTACTGTACTATATTTATACTATGTGCACAATTACTGTAGTATATTTATACAGTGTGCACAATTACTGTAGTATATTTATAAAATGTGCAAAATTACTGTAGTATAGTTATACAGTGTGCACACTGTAGTATATTTATACAGTGTGCACAATTACTGTAGTATATTTATACAGTGTGCACAATTATTGTAGTATATTTATACAAAATGCACAATTATTGTAGTATATTTATACAATGTGCACAATTACTGTAGTATATTTATAAAATGTGCAAAATTACTGTAGTATATTTATACAGTGTGCACACTGTAGTATATTTATACAGTGTGCACAATTACTGTAGTATATTTATAAAGTGTGCACAATTACTGTAGTATATTTATACAGTGTGCACACTGTAGTATATTTATCCAGTGTGCACAATTACTGTAGTATATTTATACAGTGTGCACAATTATTGTAGTATATTTATAGTGTGCACAATTACTGTAGTATATTTATAGTGTGCACAATTACTGTAGTATATTTATACTATGTGCACAATTACTGTAGTATATTTATACAGTGTGCTTAATTACTGTAGTATATTTATACAGTGTGCACACTGTAGTATATTTATACAATAAGCACACTGTAGTATATTTATACAATGTGCACAATTACTGTAGTATATTTATAAAATGTGCAAAATTACTGTAGTATATTTATACAGTGTGCACACTGTAGTATATTTATACAGTGTGCACAATTACTGTAGTATATTTATACAGTGTGCACAATTACTGTAGTATATTTATACAGTGTGCACACTGTAGTATATTTATACAATGTGCACAATTACTGTAGTATATTTATAAAATGTGCAAAATTACTGTAGTATATTTATACAGTGTGCACACTGTAGTGTATTTATACAGTGTGCACAATTACTGTAGTATATTTATACAGTGTGCACAATTATTGTAGCATATTTATAGTGTGCACAATTACTGTAGTATATTTATAGTGTGCACAATTACTGTAGTATATTTATACTATGTGCACAATTACTGTAGTATATTTATACAATGTGCTTAATTACTGTAGTATATTTATACAGTGTGCACACTGTAGTATATTTATACAATAAGCACACTGTAGTATATTTATACAATGTGCACAATTACTGTAGTATATTTATACAATGTGCACAATTACTGTAGTATATTTATACAGTGTGCACAATTATTGTACTATATTTATAGTGTGCACAATTACTGTAGTATATTTATACAGTGTGCACAATTACTGTAGTATATTTATACAATATGCTCAATTACTGTAGTATATTTATACAATGTGCACAATTATTGTAGTATATTTATAGTGTGCACAATTACTGTAGTATATTTATACAATGTGCACAATTACTGTAGTATGTTTATCCAATGTGCAAAATTATTGTAGTATATTTATAGTGTGCACAATTACTGTAGTATATTTATAGTGTGCACAATTACTGTAGTATATTTATACAGTGTGCACAATTACTGTAGTATATTTATAGTGTGCACAATTAGTGTATTATATTTATACATTGTGCCCAATTACTGTAGTATATTTATACAGTGTGCACAATTACTGTAGTATATTTATACAGTGTGCCCAATTACAGTAGTATATTTATACAATGTGCACAATTCTTGTAGTATATTTATAGTGTGCACAATTACTGTAGTATATTTATACAGTGTGCACAATTACTGTAGTATATTTCTACAGTGTGCACAATTATTTTAGTATATTTATAGTGTGCACAATTACTGTAGTATATTTATACAGTGTGCACAATTACTGTAGTATATTCATAGAGTGCGCACACTGTAATATATTTATACAGTGTGCACACTGTAGTATATTTATACAATGTGCACAATTACTGTAGTATATTTATAAAATGTGCAAAATTACTGTAGTATATTTATACAGTGTGCACACTGTAGTATATTTATCCAGTGTGCACAATTACTGTAGTATATTTATACAGTGTGCACAATTACTGTAGTATATTTATACAGTGTGCACACTGTAGTATATTTATACAATGTGCACAATTACTGTAGTATATTTATAAAATGTGCAAAATTACTGTAGTATATTTATACAGTGTGCACACTGTAGTGTATTTATACAGTGTGCACAATTACTGTAGTATATTTATACAATGTGCACAATTACTGTAGTATATTTATACAATGTGCACAATTACTGTAGTATATTTATACAGTGTGCACAATTATTGTACTATATTTATAGTGTGCACAATTACTGTAGTATATTTATACAGTGTGCACAATTACTGTAGTATATTTATACAATATGCTAAATTACTGTAGTATATTTATACAATGTGCACAATTATTGTAGTATATTTATAGTGTGCACAATTACTGTAGTATATTTATACAATGTGCACAATTACTGTAGTATGTTTATCCAATGTGCAAAATTATTGTAGTATATTTATAGTGTGCACAATTACTGTAGTATATTTATAGTGTGCACAATTACTGTAGTATATTTATACTATGTGCACAATTACTGTAGTATATTTATACAGTGTGCTTAATTACTGTAGTATATTTATACAGTGTGCACACTGTAGTATATTTATACAATAAGCACACTGTAGTATATTTATACAATGTGCACAATTACTGTAGTATATTTATAAAATGTGCAAAATTACTGTAGTATATTTATACAGTGTGCACACTGTAGTATATTTATACAGTGTGCACAATTACTGTAGTATATTTATACAGTGTGCACAATTACTGTAGTATATTTATACAGTGTGCACACTGTAGTATATTTATACAATGTGCACAATTACTGTAGTATATTTATAAAATGTGCAAAATCACTGTAGTATATTTATACAGTGTGCACACTGTAGTGTATTTATACAGTGTGCACAATTACTGTAGTATATTTATACAGTGTGCACAATTATTGTAGCATATTTATAGTGTGCACAATTACTGTAGTATATTTATAGTGTGCACAATTACTGTAGTATATTTATACTATGTGCACAATTACTGTAGTATATTTATACAGTGTGCTTAATTACTGTAGTATATTTATACAGTGTGCACACTGTAGTATATTTATACAAGAAGCACACTGTAGTATATTTATACAATGTGCACAATTACTGTAGTATATTTATACAATATGCACAATTACTGTAGTATATTTATACAGTGTGCACAATTATTGTACTATATTTATAGTGTGCACAATTACTGTAGTATATTTATACAGTGTGCACAATTACTGTAGTATATTTATACAATATGCTAAATTACTGTAGTATATTTATACAATGTGCACAATTATTGTAGTATATTTATAGTGTGCACAATTACTGTAGTATATTTATACAGTGTGCCCAATTACTGTAGTATATTTATACAATGTACACAATTATTGTAGTATATTTATAGTGTGCACAATTACTGTAGTATATTTATACAGTGTGCACAATTACTGTAGTATATTTATACAGTGTGCACAATTATTTTAGTATATTTATAGTGTGCACAATTACTGTAGTATATTTATACAATGTGCACAATTACTGTAGTATATTCATAGAGTGTGCACACTGTAGTATATTAATAAAATGTGCGCAATTACTGTAGTATATTTATACAATGTGCACAATTACTGTAGTATATTTATACAGTGTGCACACTGTAGTATATTAATACAATGTGCACAATTACTGTAGTATATTTATACAATGTGCATAATTACTGTTGTATATTTATACTATGTGCACAATTATTGTAGTATATTTATAGTGTGCACAATTACTGTAGTATATTTATACAGTGTGCATAATTGCCGTAGTATATTTACACAGTGTGCACAATTACCGTAGTATATTTATACAGTGTGCACAATTACTGTAGTATATTTATACAATATGCACAATTACTGTAGTATATTTATACAATGTGCACAATTACTGTAGTATATTTATACAGTGTGCACAATTACTGTAGTATATTTATACAATGTGCACAATTACTGTAGTATATTTATACAAAATGCACAATTACTGTAGTATATTTATACAGTGTGCACAATTATTGTAGTATATTTATAGTGTGCACAATTACTGTAGTATATTTACACAGTGTGCACAATTACTGTAGTATATTTACACATTGTGCACAATTACTGTAGTATATTTATACAATATGCACAATTACTGTAGTGTATTTATACAATGTGCACAATTATCGTAGTATATTTATAGTGTGCACAATTACTGTAGTATATTTATATAATGTGCACAATTACTGTAGTATATTTACACAATGTGCAAAATTACTGTAGTGTATTTATACAGTGTGCACACTGTAGTATATTTATACAATGTGCACAATTACTGTAGTATATTTATACAATGTGCACAATTACTTTAGTATTTTTATACTATATGCACAATTACTGTAGTATATTTATACAGTGTGCACAATTACTGTAGTATATTTATACAATGCGCACAATTACTGTAGTATATTTATACTATGCGCACAATTACTGTAGTATATTTATACCGTGTGCACAATTACTGTAGTATATTTATACAATGCGCACAATTACTGTACTATATTTATACTATGTGCACAATTACTGTAGTATATTTATACAGTGTGCACAATTACTGTAGTATATTTATAAAATGTGCAAAATTACTGTAGTATAGTTATACAGTGTGCACACTGTAGTATATTTATACAGTGTGCACAATTACTGTAGTATATTTATACAGTGTGCACAATTATTGTAGTATATTTATACAAAATGCACAATTATTGTAGTATATTTATACAATGTGCACAATTACTGTAGTATATTTATAAAATGTGCAAAATTACTGTAGTATATTTATACAGTGTGCACACTGTAGTATATTTATACAGTGTGCACAATTACTGTAGTATATTTATAAAGTGTGCACAATTACTGTAGTATATTTATACAGTGTGCACACTGTAGTATATTTATACAATGTGCACAATTACTGTAGTATATTTATAAAATGTGCAAAATTACTGTAGTATATTTATACAGTGTGCACACTGTAGTATATTTATCCAGTGTGCACAATTACTGTAGTATATTTATACAGTGTGCACAATTATTGTAGTATATTTATAGTGTGCACAATTACTGTAGTATATTTATAGTGTGCACAATTACTGTAGTATATTTATACAGTGTGCTTAATTACTGTAGTATATTTATACAGTGTGCACACTGTAGTATATTTATACAATAAGCACACTGTAGTATATTTATACAATGTGCACAATTACTGTAGTATATTTATAAAATGTGCAAAATTACTGTAGTATATTTATACAGTGTGCACACTGTAGTATATTTATACAGTGTGCACAATTACTGTTGTATATTTATACTATGTGCACAATTATTGTAGTATATTTATAGTGTGCACAATTACTGTAGTATATTTATACAGTGTGCATAATTACCGTAGTATATTTACACAGTGTGCACAATTACCGTAGTATATTTATACAGTGTGCACAATTACTGTAGTATATTTATACAATATGCACAATTACTGTAGTATATTTATACAATGTGCACAATTACTGTAGTATATTTATACAGTGTGCACAATTACTGTAGTATATTTATACAATGTGCACAATTACTGTAGTATATTTATACAAAATGCACAATTACTGTAGTATATTTATACAGTGTGCACACTGTAGTATATTTATACAATGTGCACAATTACTGTAGTGTATTTATACAATGTGCACAATTATTGTAGTATATTTATAGTGTGCACAATTACTGTAGTATATTTATATAATGTGCACAATTACTGTAGTATATTTACACAATGTGCAAAATTACTGTAGTATATTTATACAGTGTGCACACTGTAGTATATTTATACAATGTGCACAATTACTGTAGTATATTTATACAATGTGCACAATTACTTTAGTATTTTTATACTATATGCACAATTACTGTAGTATATTTATACAGTGTGCACAATTACTGTAGTATATTTATACAATGTGCACAATTACTGTAGTATATTTATACAATGTGCACAATTACTTTAGTATTTTTATACTATATGCACAATTACTGTAGTATATTTATACAGTGTGCACAATTATTGTAGTATATTTATAGTGTGCACAATTACTGTAGTATATTTATACAGTGTGCACAATTACTGTAGTATATTTATACAATATGCACAATTACTGTAGTATATTTATACAATGTGCACAATTATTGTAGTATATTTATAGTGTGCACAATTACTGTAGTATATTTATACAGTGTGCACAATTACTGTAGTATATTTATACAATATGCACAATTAATGTAGTATATTTAACAGTGTGCACAATTATTGTAGTATATTTATAGTGTGCACAATTACTGTAGTATATTTATACAGTGTGCACAATTACTGTAGTATATTTATACAATATGCACAATTACTGTAGTATATTTATACAATGTGCACAATTACTGCAGTATATTTATAAAATGTGCAAAATTACTGTAGTATATTTATACAGTGTGCACAATTACTGTAGTATATTTATACAGTGTGCACAATTACTGTAGTATATTTATACAGTGTGCACAATTACTGTAGTATATTTATACAATGTGCACAATTACTTTAGTATTTTTATACTATATGCACAATTACTGTAGTATATTTATACAGTGTGCACAATTACTGTAGTATATTTATACAATGCGCACAATTACTGTACTATATTTATACTATGTGCACAATTACTGTAGTATATTTATACAGTGTGCACAATTACTGTAGTATATTTATAAAATGTGCAAAATTACTGTAGTATATTTATACAGTGTGCACACTGTAGTATATTTATACAGTGTGCACAATTACTGTAGTATATTTATACAGTGTGCACACTGTAGTATATTTATACAGTGTGCACACTGTAGTATATTTATACAATGTGCACAATTACTGTAGTATATTTATAAAATGTGCAAAATTACTGTAGTATATTTATACAGTGTGCACACTGTAGTATATTTATCCAGTGTGCACAATTACTGTAGTATATTTATACAGTGTGCACAATTATTGTAGTATATTTATAGTGTGCACAATTACTGTAGTATATTTATAGTGTGCACAATTACTGTAGTATATTTATACTATGTGCACAATTACTGTAGTATATTTATACAGTGTGCTTAATTACTGTAGTATATTTATACAGTGTGCACACTGTAGTATATTTATACAATAAGCACACTGTAGTATATTTATACAATGTGCACAATTACTGTAGTATATTTATAAAATGTGCAAAATTACTGTAGTATATTTATACAGTGTGCACACTGTAGTATATTTATACAGTGTGCACAATTACTGTAGTATATTTATACAGTGTGCACAATTACTGTAGTATATTTATACAGTGTGCACACTGTAGTATATTTATACAATGTGCACAATTACTGTAGTATATTTATAAAATGTGCAAAATTACTGTAGTATATTTATACAGTGTGCACACTGTAGTGTATTTATACAGTGTGCACAATTACTGTAGTATATTTATACAGTGTGCACAATTATTGTAGCATATTTATAGTGTGCACAATTACTGTAGTATATTTATAGTGTGCACAATTACTGTAGTATATTTATACAATGTGCAAAATTACTGTAGTATATTTATACAATGTGCTTAATTACTGTAGTATATTTATACAGTGTGCACACTGTAGTATATTTATACAATAAGCACACTGTAGTATATTTATACAATGTGCACAATTACTGTAGTATATTTATACAATGTGCACAATTACTGTAGTATATTTATACAGTGTGCACAATTACTGTAGTATATTTATACAATGTGCACACTGTAGTATATTTATACATTGTGCACAATTACTGTAGTATATTTATACATTGTGCACAATTATTGTACTATATTTATAGTGTGCACAATTACTGTAGTATATTTATACAGTGTGCACAATTACTGTAGTATATTTATACAATATGCTCAATTACTGTAGTATATTTATACAATGTGCACAATTATTGTAGTATATTTATAGTGTGCACAATTATAGTAGTATATTTATACAGTGTGCACAATTACTGTAGTATATTTATACAATATGCACAATTACTGTAGTATATTTATACAATGTGCACAATTACTGCAGTATATTTATAAAATGTGCAAAATTACTGTAGTATATTTATACAGTGTGCACAATTACTGTAGTATATTTATACAGTGTGCACAATTACTGTAGTATATTTATACAGTGTGCACAATTACTGTAGTATATTTATACAATGTGCACAATTACTTTAGTATTTTTATACTATATGCACAATTACTGTCGTATATTTATACAGTGTGCACAATTACTGTAGTATATTTATACAGTGTGCACAATTACTGTAGTATATTTATACAATGTGCACAATTACTTTAGTATTTTTATACTATATGCACAATTATTGTAGTATATTTATACAATGCGCACAATTACTGTACTATATTTATACTATGTGCACAATTACTGTAGTATATTTATACAGTGTGCACAATTACTGTAGTATATTTATAAAATGTGCAAAATTACTGTAGTATATTTATACAGTGTGCACACTGTAGTATATTTATACAATGTGCACAATTACTGTAGTATATTTATAAAATGTGCAAAATTACAGTAGTATATTTATACTGTGTGCACACTGTAGTATATTTATACAGTGTGCACAATTACTGTAGTATATTTATACATTGTGCACAATTATTGTAGTATATTTATACAAAATGCACAATTACTGTAGTATATTTATACAATGTGCACAATTACTGTAGTCTATTTATAAAATGTGCAAAATTACTGTAGTATATTTATACAGTGTGCACACTGTAGTATATTTATACAGTGTGCACAATTACTGTAGTATATTTATACAGTGTGCACACTGTAGTATATTTATACAGTGTGCACACTGTAGTATATTTATACAATGTGCACAATTACTGTAGTATATTTATAAAATGTGCAAAATTACTGTAGTATATTTATACAGTGTGCACACTGTAGTATATTTATCCAGTGTGCACAATTACTGTAGTATATTTATACAGTGTGCACAATTATTGTAGTATATTTATAGTGTGCACAATTACTGTAGTATATTTATAGTGTGCACAATTACTGTAGTATATTTATACTATGTGCACAATTACTGTAGTATATTTATACAGTGTGCTTAATTACTGTAGTATATTTATACAGTGTGCACACTGTAGTATATTTATACAATAAGCACACTGTAGTATATTTATACAATGTGCACAATTACTGTAGTATATTTATAAAATGTGCAAAATTACTGTAGTATATTTATACAGTGTGCACACTGTAGTATATTTATACAGTGTGCACAATTACTGTAGTATATTTATACAGTGTGCACAATTACTGTAGTATATTTATACAGTGTGCACACTGTAGTATATTTATACAATGTGCACAATTACTGTAGTATATTTATACAGTGTGCACAATTATTGTACTATATTTATAGTGTGCACAATTACTGTAGTATATTTATACAGTGTGCACAATTACTGTAGTATATTTATACAATATGCTCAATTACTGTAGTATATTTATACAATGTGCACAATTATTGTAGTATATTTATAGTGTGCACAATTACTGTAGTATATTTATACAATGTGCACAATTACTGTAGTATGTTTATCCAATGTGCAAAATTATTGTAGTATATTTATAGTGTGCACAATTACTGTAGTATATTTATAGTGTGCACAATTACTGTAGTATATTTATACAGTGTGCACAATTACTGTAGTATATTTATAGTGTGCACAATTAGTGTATTATATTTATACATTGTGCCCAATTACTGTAGTATATTTATACAGTGTGCACAATTACTGTAGTATATTTATACAGTGTGCCCAATTACAGTAGTATATTTATACAATGTGCACAATTCTTGTAGTATATTTATAGTGTGCACAATTACTGTAGTATATTTATACAGTGTGCACAATTACTGTAGTATATTTCTACAGTGTGCACAATTATTTTAGTATATTTATAGTGTGCACAATTACTGTAGTATATTTATACAGTGTGCACACTGTAGTATATTTATACAATAAGCACACTGTAGTATATTTATACAATGTGCACAATTACTGTAGTATATTTATAAAATGTGCAAAATTACTGTAGTATATTTATACAGTGTGCACACTGTAGTATATTTATACAGTGTGCACAATTACTGTAGTATATTTATACAGTGTGCACAATTACTGTAGTATATTTATACAGTGTGCACACTGTAGTATATTTATACAATGTGCACAATTACTGTAGTATATTTATAAAATGTGCAAAATTACTGTAGTATATTTATACAGTGTGCACACTGTAGTGTATTTATACAGTGTGCACAATTACTGTAGTATATTTATACAGTGTGCACAATTATTGTAGCATATTTATAGTGTGCACAATTACTGTAGTATATTTATAGTGTGCACAATTACTGTAGTATATTTATACTATGTGCACAATTACTGTAGTATATTTATACAATGTGCTTAATTACTGTAGTATATTTATACAGTGTGCACACTGTAGTATATTTATACAATAAGCACACTGTAGTATATTTATACAATGTGCACAATTACTGTAGTATATTTATACAATGTGCACAATTACTGTAGTATATTTATACAGTGTGCACAATTATTGTACTATATTTATAGTGTGCACAATTACTGTAGTATATTTATACAGTGTGCACAATTACTGTAGTATATTTATACAATATGCTCAATTACTGTAGTATATTTATACAATGTGCACAATTATTGTAGTATATTTATAGTGTGCACAATTACTGTAGTATATTTATACAATGTGCACAATTACTGTAGTATGTTTATCCAATGTGCAAAATTATTGTAGTATATTTATAGTGTGCACAATTACTGTAGTATATTTATAGTGTGCACAATTACTGTAGTATATTTATACAGTGTGCACAATTACTGTAGTATATTTATAGTGTGCACAATTAGTGTATTATATTTATACATTGTGCCCAATTACTGTAGTATATTTATACAGTGTGCACAATTACTGTAGTATATTTATACAGTGTGCCCAATTACAGTAGTATATTTATACAATGTGCACAATTCTTGTAGTATATTTATAGTGTGCACAATTACTGTAGTATATTTATACAGTGTGCACAATTACTGTAGTATATTTCTACAGTGTGCACAATTATTTTAGTATATTTATAGTGTGCACAATTACTGTAGTATATTTATACAGTGTGCACAATTACTGTAGTATATTCATAGAGTGCGCACACTGTAATATATTTATACAGTGTGCACACTGTAGTATATTTATACAATGTGCACAATTACTGTAGTATATTTATAAAATGTGCAAAATTACTGTAGTATATTTATACAGTGTGCACACTGTAGTATATTTATCCAGTGTGCACAATTACTGTAGTATATTTATACAGTGTGCACAATTACTGTAGTATATTTATACAGTGTGCACACTGTAGTATATTTATACAATGTGCACAATTACTGTAGTATATTTATAAAATGTGCAAAATTACTGTAGTATATTTATACAGTGTGCACACTGTAGTGTATTTATACAGTGTGCACAATTACTGTAGTATATTTATACAATGTGCACAATTACTGTAGTATATTTATACAATGTGCACAATTACTGTAGTATATTTATACAGTGTGCACAATTATTGTACTATATTTATAGTGTGCACAATTACTGTAGTATATTTATACAGTGTGCACAATTACTGTAGTATATTTATACAATATGCTAAATTACTGTAGTATATTTATACAATGTGCACAATTATTGTAGTATATTTATAGTGTGCACAATTACTGTAGTATATTTATACAATGTGCACAATTACTGTAGTATGTTTATCCAATGTGCAAAATTATTGTAGTATATTTATAGTGTGCACAATTACTGTAGTATATTTATAGTGTGCACAATTACTGTAGTATATTTATACTATGTGCACAATTACTGTAGTATATTTATACAGTGTGCTTAATTACTGTAGTATATTTATACAGTGTGCACACTGTAGTATATTTATACAATAAGCACACTGTAGTATATTTATACAATGTGCACAATTACTGTAGTATATTTATAAAATGTGCAAAATTACTGTAGTATATTTATACAGTGTGCACACTGTAGTATATTTATACAGTGTGCACAATTACTGTAGTATATTTATACAGTGTGCACAATTACTGTAGTATATTTATACAGTGTGCACACTGTAGTATATTTATACAATGTGCACAATTACTGTAGTATATTTATAAAATGTGCAAAATCACTGTAGTATATTTATACAGTGTGCACACTGTAGTGTATTTATACAGTGTGCACAATTACTGTAGTATATTTATACAGTGTGCACAATTATTGTAGCATATTTATAGTGTGCACAATTACTGTAGTATATTTATAGTGTGCACAATTACTGTAGTATATTTATACTATGTGCACAATTACTGTAGTATATTTATACAGTGTGCTTAATTACTGTAGTATATTTATACAGTGTGCACACTGTAGTATATTTATACAAGAAGCACACTGTAGTATATTTATACAATGTGCACAATTACTGTAGTATATTTATACAATATGCACAATTACTGTAGTATATTTATACAGTGTGCACAATTATTGTACTATATTTATAGTGTGCACAATTACTGTAGTATATTTATACAGTGTGCACAATTACTGTAGTATATTTATACAATATGCTAAATTACTGTAGTATATTTATACAATGTGCACAATTATTGTAGTATATTTATAGTGTGCACAATTACTGTAGTATATTTATACAGTGTGCCCAATTACTGTAGTATATTTATACAATGTACACAATTATTGTAGTATATTTATAGTGTGCACAATTACTGTAGTATATTTATACAGTGTGCACAATTACTGTAGTATATTTATACAGTGTGCACAATTATTTTAGTATATTTATAGTGTGCACAATTACTGTAGTATATTTATACAATGTGCACAATTACTGTAGTATATTCATAGAGTGTGCACACTGTAGTATATTAATAAAATGTGCGCAATTACTGTAGTATATTTATACAATGTGCACAATTACTGTAGTATATTTATACAGTGTGCACACTGTAGTATATTAATACAATGTGCACAATTACTGTAGTATATTTATACAATGTGCATAATTACTGTTGTATATTTATACTATGTGCACAATTATTGTAGTATATTTATAGTGTGCACAATTACTGTAGTATATTTATACAGTGTGCATAATTGCCGTAGTATATTTACACAGTGTGCACAATTACCGTAGTATATTTATACAGTGTGCACAATTACTGTAGTATATTTATACAATATGCACAATTACTGTAGTATATTTATACAATGTGCACAATTACTGTAGTATATTTATACAGTGTGCACAATTACTGTAGTATATTTATACAATGTGCACAATTACTGTAGTATATTTATACAAAATGCACAATTACTGTAGTATATTTATACAGTGTGCACAATTATTGTAGTATATTTATAGTGTGCACAATTACTGTAGTATATTTACACAGTGTGCACAATTACTGTAGTATATTTACACATTGTGCACAATTACTGTAGTATATTTATACAATATGCACAATTACTGTAGTGTATTTATACAATGTGCACAATTATCGTAGTATATTTATAGTGTGCACAATTACTGTAGTATATTTATATAATGTGCACAATTACTGTAGTATATTTACACAATGTGCAAAATTACTGTAGTGTATTTATACAGTGTGCACACTGTAGTATATTTATACAATGTGCACAATTACTGTAGTATATTTATACAATGTGCACAATTACTTTAGTATTTTTATACTATATGCACAATTACTGTAGTATATTTATACAGTGTGCACAATTACTGTAGTATATTTATACAATGCGCACAATTACTGTAGTATATTTATACTATGCGCACAATTACTGTAGTATATTTATACCGTGTGCACAATTACTGTAGTATATTTATACAATGCGCACAATTACTGTACTATATTTATACTATGTGCACAATTACTGTAGTATATTTATACAGTGTGCACAATTACTGTAGTATATTTATAAAATGTGCAAAATTACTGTAGTATAGTTATACAGTGTGCACACTGTAGTATATTTATACAGTGTGCACAATTACTGTAGTATATTTATACAGTGTGCACAATTATTGTAGTATATTTATACAAAATGCACAATTATTGTAGTATATTTATACAATGTGCACAATTACTGTAGTATATTTATAAAATGTGCAAAATTACTGTAGTATATTTATACAGTGTGCACACTGTAGTATATTTATACAGTGTGCACAATTACTGTAGTATATTTATAAAGTGTGCACAATTACTGTAGTATATTTATACAGTGTGCACACTGTAGTATATTTATACAATGTGCACAATTACTGTAGTATATTTATAAAATGTGCAAAATTACTGTAGTATATTTATACAGTGTGCACACTGTAGTATATTTATCCAGTGTGCACAATTACTGTAGTATATTTATACAGTGTGCACAATTATTGTAGTATATTTATAGTGTGCACAATTACTGTAGTATATTTATAGTGTGCACAATTACTGTAGTATATTTATACAGTGTGCTTAATTACTGTAGTATATTTATACAGTGTGCACACTGTAGTATATTTATACAATAAGCACACTGTAGTATATTTATACAATGTGCACAATTACTGTAGTATATTTATAAAATGTGCAAAATTACTGTAGTATATTTATACAGTGTGCACACTGTAGTATATTTATACAGTGTGCACAATTACTGTTGTATATTTATACTATGTGCACAATTATTGTAGTATATTTATAGTGTGCACAATTACTGTAGTATATTTATACAGTGTGCATAATTACCGTAGTATATTTACACAGTGTGCACAATTACCGTAGTATATTTATACAGTGTGCACAATTACTGTAGTATATTTATACAATATGCACAATTACTGTAGTATATTTATACAATGTGCACAATTACTGTAGTATATTTATACAGTGTGCACAATTACTGTAGTATATTTATACAATGTGCACAATTACTGTAGTATATTTATACAAAATGCACAATTACTGTAGTATATTTATACAGTGTGCACACTGTAGTATATTTATACAATGTGCACAATTACTGTAGTGTATTTATACAATGTGCACAATTATTGTAGTATATTTATAGTGTGCACAATTACTGTAGTATATTTATATAATGTGCACAATTACTGTAGTATATTTACACAATGTGCAAAATTACTGTAGTATATTTATACAGTGTGCACACTGTAGTATATTTATACAATGTGCACAATTACTGTAGTATATTTATACAATGTGCACAATTACTTTAGTATTTTTATACTATATGCACAATTACTGTAGTATATTTATACAGTGTGCACAATTACTGTAGTATATTTATACAATGTGCACAATTACTGTAGTATATTTATACAATGTGCACAATTACTTTAGTATTTTTATACTATATGCACAATTACTGTAGTATATTTATACAGTGTGCACAATTATTGTAGTATATTTATAGTGTGCACAATTACTGTAGTATATTTATACAGTGTGCACAATTACTGTAGTATATTTATACAATATGCACAATTACTGTAGTATATTTATACAATGTGCACAATTATTGTAGTATATTTATAGTGTGCACAATTACTGTAGTATATTTATACAGTGTGCACAATTACTGTAGTATATTTATACAATATGCACAATTAATGTAGTATATTTAACAGTGTGCACAATTATTGTAGTATATTTATAGTGTGCACAATTACTGTAGTATATTTATACAGTGTGCACAATTACTGTAGTATATTTATACAATATGCACAATTACTGTAGTATATTTATACAATGTGCACAATTACTGCAGTATATTTATAAAATGTGCAAAATTACTGTAGTATATTTATACAGTGTGCACAATTACTGTAGTATATTTATACAGTGTGCACAATTACTGTAGTATATTTATACAGTGTGCACAATTACTGTAGTATATTTATACAATGTGCACAATTACTTTAGTATTTTTATACTATATGCACAATTACTGTAGTATATTTATACAGTGTGCACAATTACTGTAGTATATTTATACAATGCGCACAATTACTGTACTATATTTATACTATGTGCACAATTACTGTAGTATATTTATACAGTGTGCACAATTACTGTAGTATATTTATAAAATGTGCAAAATTACTGTAGTATATTTATACAGTGTGCACACTGTAGTATATTTATACAGTGTGCACAATTACTGTAGTATATTTATACAGTGTGCACACTGTAGTATATTTATACAGTGTGCACACTGTAGTATATTTATACAATGTGCACAATTACTGTAGTATATTTATAAAATGTGCAAAATTACTGTAGTATATTTATACAGTGTGCACACTGTAGTATATTTATCCAGTGTGCACAATTACTGTAGTATATTTATACAGTGTGCACAATTATTGTAGTATATTTATAGTGTGCACAATTACTGTAGTATATTTATAGTGTGCACAATTACTGTAGTATATTTATACTATGTGCACAATTACTGTAGTATATTTATACAGTGTGCTTAATTACTGTAGTATATTTATACAGTGTGCACACTGTAGTATATTTATACAATAAGCACACTGTAGTATATTTATACAATGTGCACAATTACTGTAGTATATTTATAAAATGTGCAAAATTACTGTAGTATATTTATACAGTGTGCACACTGTAGTATATTTATACAGTGTGCACAATTACTGTAGTATATTTATACAGTGTGCACAATTACTGTAGTATATTTATACAGTGTGCACACTGTAGTATATTTATACAATGTGCACAATTACTGTAGTATATTTATAAAATGTGCAAAATTACTGTAGTATATTTATACAGTGTGCACACTGTAGTGTATTTATACAGTGTGCACAATTACTGTAGTATATTTATACAGTGTGCACAATTATTGTAGCATATTTATAGTGTGCACAATTACTGTAGTATATTTATAGTGTGCACAATTACTGTAGTATATTTATACAATGTGCAAAATTACTGTAGTATATTTATACAATGTGCTTAATTACTGTAGTATATTTATACAGTGTGCACACTGTAGTATATTTATACAATAAGCACACTGTAGTATATTTATACAATGTGCACAATTACTGTAGTATATTTATACAATGTGCACAATTACTGTAGTATATTTATACAGTGTGCACAATTACTGTAGTATATTTATACAATGTGCACACTGTAGTATATTTATACATTGTGCACAATTACTGTAGTATATTTATACATTGTGCACAATTATTGTACTATATTTATAGTGTGCACAATTACTGTAGTATATTTATACAGTGTGCACAATTACTGTAGTATATTTATACAATATGCTCAATTACTGTAGTATATTTATACAATGTGCACAATTATTGTAGTATATTTATAGTGTGCACAATTATAGTAGTATATTTATACAGTGTGCACAATTACTGTAGTATATTTATACAATATGCACAATTACTGTAGTATATTTATACAATGTGCACAATTACTGCAGTATATTTATAAAATGTGCAAAATTACTGTAGTATATTTATACAGTGTGCACAATTACTGTAGTATATTTATACAGTGTGCACAATTACTGTAGTATATTTATACAGTGTGCACAATTACTGTAGTATATTTATACAATGTGCACAATTACTTTAGTATTTTTATACTATATGCACAATTACTGTCGTATATTTATACAGTGTGCACAATTACTGTAGTATATTTATACAGTGTGCACAATTACTGTAGTATATTTATACAATGTGCACAATTACTTTAGTATTTTTTTATACTATATGCACAATTATTGTAGTATATTTATACAATGCGCACAATTACTGTACTATATTTATACTATGTGCACAATTACTGTAGTATATTTATACAGTGTGCACAATTACTGTAGTATATTTATAAAATGTGCAAAATTACTGTAGTATATTTATACAGTGTGCACACTGTAGTATATTTATACAATGTGCACAATTACTGTAGTATATTTATAAAATGTGCAAAATTACAGTAGTATATTTATACTGTGTGCACACTGTAGTATATTTATACAGTGTGCACAATTACTGTAGTATATTTATACATTGTGCACAATTATTGTAGTATATTTATACAAAATGCACAATTACTGTAGTATATTTATACAATGTGCACAATTACTGTAGTCTATTTATAAAATGTGCAAAATTTACTGTAGTATATTTATACAGTGTGCACACTGTAGTATATTTATACAGTGTGCACACTGTAGTATATTTATACAATGTGCACAATTACTGTAGTATATTTATAAAATGTGCAAAATTACTGTAGTATATTTTATACAGTGTGCACACTGTAGTATATTTATCCAGTGTGCACAATTACTGTAGTATATTTATACAGTGTGCACAATTATTGTAGTATATTTATAGTGTGCACAATTACTGTAGTATATTTATAGTGTGCACAATTACTGTAGTATATTTATACTATGTGCACAATTACTGTAGTATATTTATACAGTGTGCTTAATTACTGTAGTATATTTATACAGTGTGCACACTGTAGTATATTTATACAATAAGCACACTGTAGTATATTTATACAATGTGCACAATTACTGTAGTATATTTATAAAATGTGCAAAATTACTGTAGTATATTTATACAGTGTGCACACTGTAGTATATTTATACAGTGTGCACAATTACTGTAGTATATTTATACAGTGTGCACAATTACTGTAGTATATTTATACAGTGTGCACACTGTAGTATATTTATACAGTGTGCACAATTATTGTACTATATTTATAGTGTGCACAATTACTGTAGTATATTTATACAGTGTGCACAATTACTGTAGTATATTTATACAATATGCTCAATTACTGTAGTATATTTATACAATGTGCACAATTATTGTAGTATATTTATAGTGTGCACAATTACTGTAGTATATTTATACAATGTGCACAATTACTGTAGTATGTTTATCCAATGTGCAAAATTATTGTAGTATATTTATAGTGTGCACAATTACTGTAGTATATTTATAGTGTGCACAATTACTGTAGTATATTTATACAGTGTGCACAATTACTGTAGTATATTTATAGTGTGCACAATTAGTGTATTATATTTATACATTGTGCCCAATTACTGTAGTATATTTATACAGTGTGCACAATTACTGTAGTATATTTATACAGTGTGCCCAATTACAGTAGTATATTTATACAATGTGCACAATTCTTGTAGTATATTTATAGTGTGCACAATTACTGTAGTATATTTATACAGTGTGCACAATTACTGTAGTATATTTCTACAGTGTGCACAATTATTTTAGTATATTTATAGTGTGCACAATTACTGTAGTATATTTATACAGTGTGCACACTGTAGTATATTTATACAATGTGCACAATTACTGTAGTATATTTATAAAATGTGCAAAATTACTGTAGTATATTTATACAGTGTGCACACTGTAGTGTATTTATACAGTGTGCACAATTACTGTAGTATATTTATACAATGTGCACAATTACTGTAGTATATTTATACAATGTGCACAATTACTGTAGTATATTTATACAGTGTGCACAATTATTGTACTATATTTATAGTGTGCACAATTACTGTAGTATATTTATACAGTGTGCACAATTACTGTAGTATATTTATACAATATGCTAAATTACTGTAGTATATTTATACAATGTGCACAATTATTGTAGTATATTTATAGTGTGCACAATTACTGTAGTATATTTATACAATGTGCACAATTACTGTAGTATGTTTATCCAATGTGCAAAATTATTGTAGTATATTTATAGTGTGCACAATTACTGTAGTATATTTATAGTGTGCACAATTACTGTAGTATATTTATACTATGTGCACAATTACTGTAGTATATTTATACAGTGTGCTTAATTACTGTAGTATATTTATACAGTGTGCACACTGTAGTATATTTATACAATAAGCACACTGTAGTATATTTATACAATGTGCACAATTACTGTAGTATATTTATAAAATGTGCAAAATTACTGTAGTATATTTATACAGTGTGCACACTGTAGTATATTTATACAGTGTGCACAATTACTGTAGTATATTTATACAGTGTGCACAATTACTGTAGTATATTTATACAGTGTGCACACTGTAGTATATTTATACAATGTGCACAATTACTGTAGTATATTTATAAAATGTGCAAAATCACTGTAGTATATTTATACAGTGTGCACACTGTAGTGTATTTATACAGTGTGCACAATTACTGTAGTATATTTATACAGTGTGCACAATTATTGTAGCATATTTATAGTGTGCACAATTACTGTAGTATATTTATAGTGTGCACAATTACTGTAGTATATTTATACTATGTGCATACTGTAGTATATTTATACAAGAAGCACACTGTAGTATATTTATACAATGTGCACAATTACTGTAGTATATTTATACAGTGTGCACAATTACTGTAGTATATTTATACAGTGTGCACACTGTAGTATATTTATACAATGTGCACAATTACTGTAGTATATTTATAAAATGTGCAAAATCACTGTAGTATATTTATACAGTGTGCACACTGTAGTGTATTTATACAGTGTGCACAATTACTGTAGTATATTTATACAGTGTGCACAATTATTGTAGCATATTTATAGTGTGCACAATTACTGTAGTATATTTATAGTGTGCACAATTACTGTAGTATATTTATACTATGTGCACAATTACTGTAGTATATTTATACAGTGTGCTTAATTACTGTAGTATATTTATACAGTGTGCACACTGTAGTATATTTATACAAGAAGCACACTGTAGTATATTTATACAATGTGCACAATTACTGTAGTATATTTATACAATGTGCACAATTACTGTAGTATATTTATACAGTGTGCACAATTATTGTACTATATTTATAGTGTGCACAATTACTGTAGTATATTTATACAGTGTGCACAATTACTGTAGTATATTTATACAATATGCTAAATTACTGTAGTATATTTATACAATGTGCACAATTATTGTAGTATATTTATAGTGTGCACAATTACTGTAGTATATTTATACAGTGTGCCCAATTACTGTAGTATATTTATACAATGTACACAATTATTGTAGTATATTTATAGTGTGCACAATTACTGTAGTATATTTATACAGTGTGCACAATTACTGTAGTATATTTATACAGTGTGCACAATTATTTTAGTATATTTATAGTGTGCACAATTACTGTAGTATATTTATACAATGTGCACAATTACTGTAGTATATTCATAGAGTGTGCACACTGTAGTATATTAATAAAATGTGCGCAATTACTGTAGTATATTTATACAATGTGCACAATTACTGTAGTATATTTATACAGTGTGCACACTGTAGTATATTAATACAATGTGCACAATTACTGTAGTATATTTATACAATGTGCATAATTACTGTTGTATATTTATACTATGTGCACAATTATTGTAGTATATTTATAGTGTGCACAATTACTGTAGTATATTTATACAGTGTGCATAATTACCGTAGTATATTTACACAGTGTGCACAATTACCGTAGTATATTTATACAGTGTGCACAATTACTGTAGTATATTTATACAATATGCACAATTACTGTAGTATATTTATACAATGTGCACAATTACTGTAGTATATTTATACAGTGTGCACAATTACTGTAGTATATTTATACAATGTGCACAATTACTGTAGTATATTTATACAAAATGCACAATTACTGTAGTATATTTATACAGTGTGCACAATTATTGTAGTATATTTATAGTGTGCACAATTACTGTAGTATATTTACACAGTGTGCACAATTACTGTAGTATATTTACACAGTGTGCACAATTACTGTAGTATATTTATACAATATGCACAATTACTGTAGTGTATTTATACAATGTGCACAATTATCGTAGTATATTTATAGTGTGCACAATTACTGTAGTATATTTATATAATGTGCACAATTACTGTAGTATATTTACACAATGTGCAAAATTACTGTAGTGTATTTATACAGTGTGCACACTGTAGTATATTTATACAATGTGCACAATTACTGTAGTATATTTATACAATGTGCACAATTACTTTAGTATTTTTATACTATATGCACAATTACTGTAGTATATTTATACAGTGTGCACAATTACTGTAGTATATTTATACAATGCGCACAATTACTGTAGTATATTTATACTATGCGCACAATTACTGTAGTATATTTATACCGTGTGCACAATTACTGTAGTATATTTATACAATGCGCACAATTACTGTACTATATTTATACTATGTGCACAATTACTGTAGTATATTTATACAGTGTGCACAATTACTGTAGTATATTTATAAAATGTGCAAAATTACTGTAGTATAGTTATACAGTGTGCACACTGTAGTATATTTATACAGTGTGCACAATTACTGTAGTATATTTATACAGTGTGCACAATTACTGTAGTATATTTATAAAATGTGCAAAATTACTGTAGTATAGTTATACAGTGTGCACACTGTAGTATATTTATACAGTGTGCACAATTATTGTAGTATATTTATACAAAATGCACAATTATTGTAGTATATTTATACAATGTGCACAATTACTGTAGTATATTTATAAAATGTGCAAAATTACTGTAGTATATTTATACAGTGTGCACACTGTAGTATATTTATACAGTGTGCACAATTACTGTAGTATATTTATAAAGTGTGCACAATTACTGTAGTATATTTATACAGTGTGCACACTGTAGTATATTTATACAATGTGCACAATTACTGTAGTATATTTATAAAATGTGCAAAATTACTGTAGTATATTTATAGTGTGCACAATTACTGTAGTATATTTATACAGTGTGCTTAATTACTGTAGTATATTTATACAGTGTGCACACTGTAGTATATTTATACAATAAGCACACTGTAGTATATTTATACAATGTGCACAATTACTGTAGTATATTTATAAAATGTGCAAAATTACTGTAGTATATTTATACAGTGTGCACACTGTAGTATATTTATACAGTGTGCACAATTACTGTTGTATATTTATACTATGTGCACAATTATTGTAGTATATTTATAGTGTGCACAATTACTGTAGTATATTTATACAGTGTGCATAATTACCGTAGTATATTTACACAGTGTGCACAATTACCGTAGTATATTTATACAGTGTGCACAATTACTGTAGTATATTTATACAATATGCACAATTACTGTAGTATATTTATACAATGTGCACAATTACTGTAGTATATTTATACAGTGTGCACAATTACTGTAGTATATTTATACAATGTGCACAATTACTGTAGTATATTTATACAAAATGCACAATTACTGTAGTATATTTATACAGTGTGCACACTGTAGTATATTTATACAATGTGCACAATTACTGTAGTGTATTTATACAATGTGCACAATTATTGTAGTATATTTATAGTGTGCACAATTACTGTAGTATATTTATATAATGTGCACAATTACTGTAGTATATTTACACAATGTGCAAAATTACTGTAGTATATTTATACAGTGTGCACACTGTAGTATATTTATACAATGTGCACAATTACTGTAGTATATTTATACAATGTGCACAATTACTTTAGTATTTTTATACTATATGCACAATTACTGTAGTATATTTATACAGTGTGCACAATTACTGTAGTATATTTATACAATGCGCACAATTACTGTAGTATATTTATACTATGCGCACAATTACTGTAGTATATTTATACCGTGTGCACAATTACTGTAGTATATTTATACAGTGTGCACAATTACTGTAGTATATTTATACAGTGTGCACAATTACTGCAGTATATTTATACAGTGTGCACAATTACTGTAGTATATTTATACAGTGTGCACAATTACTGTAGTATATTTATACAGTGTGCACAATTACTGTAGTATATTTATACTATGTGCACAATTACTGTAGTATATGTATACAGTGTGCACACTGTAGTATATTTATACAATGTGCACAATTACTGTAGTATATTTATACAATGTGCACAATTATTGTAGTATATTTATAGTGTGCACAATTACTGTAGTATATTTATACAATGTGCACAATTACTGTAGTATATTTATAAAATGTGCAAAATTACTGTAGTATATTTATACAGTGTGCACACTGTAGTATATTTATACAGTGTGCACAATTACTGTTGTATATTTATACTATGTGCACAATTATTGTAGTATATTTATAGTGTGCACAATTACTGTAGTATATTTATACAGTGTGCATAATTACCGTAGTATATTTACACAGTGTGCACAATTACCGTAGTATATTTATACAGTGTGCACAATTACTGTAGTATATTTATACAATATGCACAATTACTGTAGTATATTTATACAATGTGCACAATTACTGTAGTATATTTATACAGTGTGCACAATTACTGTAGTATATTTATACAATGTGCACAATTACTGTAGTATATTTATACAAAATGCACAATTACTGTAGTATATTTATACAGTGTGCACAATTATTGTAGTATATTTATAGTGTGCACAATTACTGTAGTATATTTACACAGTGTGCACAATTACTGTAGTATATTTACACAGTGTGCACAATTACTGTAGTATATTTATACAATATGCACAATTACTGTAGTGTATTTATACAATGTGCACAATTATTGTAGTATATTTATAGTGTGCACAATTACTGTAGTATATTTATATAATGTGCACAATTACTGTAGTATATTTACACAATGTGCAAAATTACTGTAGTATATTTATACAGTGTGCACACTGTAGTATATTTATACAATGTGCACAATTACTGTAGTATATTTATACAATGTGCACAATTACTTTAGTATTTTTATACTATATGCACAATTACTGTAGTATATTTATACAGTGTGCACAATTACTGTAGTATATTTATACAATGCGCACAATTACTGTAGTATATTTATACTATGCGCACAATTACTGTAGTATATTTATACCGTGTGCACAATTACTGTAGTATATTTATACAGTGTGCACAATTACTGTAGTATATTTATACAGTGTGCACAATTACTGTAGTATATTTATACAGTGTGCACAATTACTGTAGTATATTTATACAGTGTGCACAATTACTGTAGTATATTTATACAGTGTGCACAATTACTGTAGTATATTTATACTATGTGCACAATTACTGTAGTATATGTATACAGTGTGCACACTGTAGTATATTTATACAATGTGCACAATTACTGTAGTATATTTATACAATGTGCACAATTATTGTAGTATATTTATAGTGTGCACAATTACTGTAGTATATTTATACAATGTGCACAATTACTGTAGTATATTTATAAAATGTGCAAAATTACTGTAGTATATTTATACAGTGTGCACACTGTAGTATATTTATACAGTGTGCACAATTACTGTAGTATATTTATACAGTGTGCACAATTATTGTAGTATATTTATAGTGTGCACAATTACTGTCGTATATTTATAGTGTGCACAATTACTGTAGTATATTTATACTATGTGCACAATTTCTGTAGTATATTTATACAGTGTGCGCAATTACTGTAGTATATTTATACAATAAGCACACTGTAGTACATTTATACAATGTGCACAATTACTGTAGTATATTTATACAATGTGCACAATTACTGTAGTATATTTATACAGTGTGCATAAGTACCATAGTATATTTACACAGTGTGCACAATTACCGTAGTATATTTATATAGTGTGCACAATTACTGTAGTATATTTATACAAAATGCACAATTACTGTAGTATATTTATACAGTGTGCACAATTATTGTAGTATATTTATAGTGTGCACAATTACTGTAGTATATTTATACAGTGTGCACAATTACTGTAGTATATTTATACAATATGCACAATTACTGTAGTATATTTATACAATGTGCACAATTATTGTAGTATATTTATAGTGTGCACAATTACTGTAGTATATTTATACAGTGTGCACAATTACTGTAGTATATTTATACAATATGCACAATTACTGTAGTATATTTATACAATGTGCACAATTATTGTAGTATATTTATAGTGTGCACAATTACTGTAGTATATTTATACAGTGTGCACAATTACTGTAGTATATTTATACAATATGCACAATTACTGTAGTATATTTATACAATGTGCACAATTACTGCAGTATATTTATAAAATGTGCAAAATTACTGTAGTATATTTATACAGTGTGCACAATTACTGTAGTATATTTATACAGTGTGCACAATTACTGTAGTATATTTATACAGTGTGCACAATTACTGTAGTATATTTATACAATGTGCACAATTACTTTAGTATTTTTATACTATATGCACAATTACTGTAGTATATTTATACAGTGTGCACAATTACTGTAGTATATTTATACAATGCGCACAATTACTGTACTATATTTATACTATGTGCACAATTACTGTAGTATATTTATACAGTGTGCACAATTACTGTAGTATATTTATAAAATGTGCAAAATTACTGTAGTATATTTATACAGTGTGCACACTGTAGTATATTTATACAATGTGCACAATTACTGTAGTATATTTATAAAATGTGCAAAATTACTGTAGTATATTTATACAGTGTGCACACTGTAGTATATTTATACAGTGTGCACAATTACTGTAGTATATTTATACATTGTGCACAATTATTGTAGTATATTTATACAAAATGCACAATTACTGTAGTATATTTATACAATGTGCACAATTACTGTAGTATATTTATAAAATGTGCAAAATTACTGTAGTATATTTATACAGTGTGCACACTGTAGTATATTTATACAGTGTGCACAATTACTGTAGTATATTTATACAGTGTGCACAATTACTGTAGTATATTTATACAGTGTGCACACTGTAATATATTTATACAGTGTGCACACTGTAGTATATTTATACAATGTGCACAATTACTGTAGTATATTTATAAAATGTGCAAAATTACTGTAGTATATTTATACAGTGTGCACACTGTAGTATATTTATCCAGTGTGCACAAATACTGTAGTATATTTATACAGTGTGCACAATTACTGTAGTATATTTATACAGTGTGCACACTGTAGTATATTTATACAATGTGCACAATTACTGTAGTATATTTATAAAATGTGCAAAATTACTGTAGTATATTTATACAGTGTGCACACTGTAGTGTATTTATACAGTGTGCACAATTACTGTAGTATATTTATACAGTGTGCACAATTATTGTAGCATATTTATAGTGTGCACAATTACTGTAGTATATTTATAGTGTGCACAATTACTGTAGTATATTTATACTATGTGCACAATTACTGTAGTATATTTATACAGTGTGCTTAATTACTGTAGTATATTTATACAGTGTGCACACTGTAGTATATTTATACAATAAGCACACTGTAGTATATTTATACAATGTGCACAATTACTGTAGTATATTTATACAATGTGCACAATTACTGTAGTATATTTATACAGTGTGCACAATTATTGTACTATATTTATAGTGTGCACAATTACTGTAGTATATTTATACAGTGTGCACAATTACTGTAGTATATTTATACAATATGCTAAATTACTGTAGTATATTTATACAATGTGCACAATTATTGTAGTATATTTATAGTGTGCACAATTACTGTAGTATATTTATACAATGTGCACAATTACTGTAGTATGTTTATCCAATGTGCAAAATTATTGTAGTATATTTATAGTGTGCACAATTACTGTAGTATATTTATAGTGTGCACAATTACTGTAGTATATTTATACTATGTGCACAATTACTGTAGTATATTTATACAGTGTGCTTAATTACTGTAGTATATTTATACAGTGTGCACACTGTAGTATATTTATACAATAAGCACACTGTAGTATATTTATACAATGTGCACAATTACTGTAGTATATTTATAAAATGTGCAAAATTACTGTAGTATATTTATACAGTGTGCACACTGTAGTATATTTATACAGTGTGCACAATTACTGTAGTATATTTATACAGTGTGCACAATTACTGTAGTATATTTATACAGTGTGCACACTGTAGTATATTTATACAATGTGCACAATTACTGTAGTATATTTATAAAATGTGCAAAATTACTGTAGTATATTTATACAGTGTGCACACTGTAGTATATTTATACAGTGTGCACAATTACTGTAGTATATTTATACATTGTGCACAATTATTGTAGAATATTTATAGTGTGCACAATTACTGTAGTATATTTATACAGTGTGCACAATTATTGTAGTATATTTATAGTGTGCACAATTACTGTAGTATATTTCTACAGTGTGCACAATTATTTTAGTATATTTATAGTGTGCACAATTACTGTAGTATATTTATACAATGTGCACAATTACTTTAGTATATTCATAGAGTGTGCACACTGTAGTATATTAATAAAATGTGCGCAATTACTGTAGTATATTTATACAATGTGCACAATTACTGTAGTATATTTATACAGTGTGCACACTGTAGTATATTAATATAATGTGCACAATTACTGTAGTATATTTATACAATGTGCATAATTACTGTTGTATATTTATACTATGTGCACAATTATTGTAGTATATTTATAGTGTGCACAATTACTGTAGTATATTTATACAGTGTGCATAATTACCGTAGTATATTTACACAGTGTGCACAATTACCGTAGTATATTTATACAGTGTGCACAATTACTGTAGTATATTTATACAATATGCACAATTACTGTAGTATATTTATACAATATGCACAATTACTGTAGTATATTTATACAATGTGCACAATTACTGTAGTATATTTATACAGTGTGCACAATTACTGTAGTATATTTATACAATGTGCACAATTACTGTAGTATATTTATACAAAATGCACAATTACTGTAGTATATTTATACAGTGTGCACAATTATTGTAGTATATTTATAGTGTGCACAATTACTGTAGTATATTTACACAGTGTGCACAATTACTGTAGTATATTTATACAATATGCACAATTACTGTAGTGTATTTATGCAATGTGCACAATTATTGTAGTATATTTATAGTGTGCACAATTACTGTAGTATATTTATATATTGTGCACAATTACTGTAGTATATTTACACAATGTGCAAAATTACTGTAGTATATTTATACAATGCGCACAATTACTGTACTATATTTATACTATGTGCACAATTACTGTAGTATATTTATACAGTGTGCACAATTACTGTAGTATATTTATAAAATGTGCAAAATTACTGTAGTATATTTATACAGTGTGCACACTGTAGTATATTTATACAATGTGCACAATTACTGTAGTATATTTATAAAATGTGCAAAATTACTGTAGTATATTTATACAGTGTGCACACTGTAGTATATTTATACAGTGTGCACAATTACTGTAGTATATTTATACATTGTGCACAATTATTGTAGTATATTTATACAAAACGCACAATTACTGTAGTATATTTATACAATGTGCACAATTACTGTAGTATATTTATAAAATGTGCAAAATTACTGTAGTATATTTATACAGTGTGCACACTGTAGTATATTTATACAGTGTGCACAATTACTGTAGTATATTTATACAGTGTGCACAATTACTGTAGTATATTTATACAGTGTGCACACTGTAATATATTTATACAGTGTGCACACTGTAGTATATTTATACAATGTGCACAATTACTGTAGTATATTTATAAAATGTGCAAAATTACTGTAGTATATTTATACAGTGTGCACACTGTAGTATATTTATCCAGTGTGCACAATTACTGTAGTATATTTATACAGTGTGCACAATTACTGTAGTATATTTATACAGTGTGCACACTGTAGTATATTTATACAATGTGCACAATTACTGTAGTATATTTATAAAATGTGCAAAATTACTGTAGTATATTTATACAGTGTGCACACTGTAGTGTATTTATACAGTGTGCACAATTACTGTAGTATATTTATACAGTGTGCACAATTATTGTAGCATATTTATAGTGTGCACAATTACTGTAGTATATTTATAGTGTGCACAATTACTGTAGTATATTTATACTATGTGCACAATTACTGTAGTATATTTATACAGTGTGCTTAATTACTGTAGTATATTTATACAGTGTGCACACTGTAGTATATTTATACAATAAGCACACTGTAGTATATTTATACAATGTGCACAATTACTGTAGTATATTTATACAATGTGCACAATTACTGTAGTATATTTATACAGTGTGCACAATTATTGTACTATATTTATAGTGTGCACAATTACTGTAGTATATTTATACAGTGTGCACAATTACTGTAGTATATTTATACAATATGCTAAATTACTGTAGTATATTTATACAATGTGCACAATTATTGTAGTATATTTATAGTGTGCACAATTACTGTAGTATATTTATACAATGTGCACAATTACTGTAGTATGTTTATCCAATGTGCAAAATTATTGTAGTATATTTATAGTGTGCACAATTACTGTAGTATATTTATAGTGTGCACAATTACTGTAGTATATTTATACTATGTGCACAATTACTGTAGTATATTTATACAGTGTGCTTAATTACTGTAGTATATTTATACAGTGTGCACACTGTAGTATATTTATACAATAAGCACACTGTAGTATATTTATACAATGTGCACAATTACTGTAGTATATTTATAAAATGTGCAAAATTACTGTAGTATATTTATACAGTGTGCACACTGTAGTATATTTATACAGTGTGCACAATTACTGTAGTATATTTATACAGTGTGCACAATTACTGTAGTATATTTATACAGTGTGCACACTGTAGTATATTTATACAATGTGCACAATTACTGTAGTATATTTATAAAATGTGCAAAATTACTGTAGTATATTTATACAGTGTGCACACTGTAGTGTATTTATACAGTGTGCACAATTACTGTAGTATATTTATACAGTGTGCACAATTTTTGTAGCATATTTATAGTGTGCACAATTACTGTAGTATATTTATAGTGTGCACAATTACTGTAGTATATTTATACTATGTGCACAATTACTGTAGTATATTTATACAGTGTGCTTAATTACTGTAGTATATTTATACAGTGTGCACACTTTAGTATATTTATACAATAAGCACACTGTAGTATATTTATACAATGTGCACAATTACTGTAGTATATTTATACAAAATGCACAATTACTGTAGTATATTTATACAGTGTGCACAATTATTGTAGTATATTTATAGTGTGCACAATTACTGTAGTATATTTACACAGTGTGCACAATTACTGTAGTATATTTACACAGTGTGCACAATTACTGTAGTATATTTATACAATATGCACAATTACTGTAGTGTATTTATACAATGTGCACAATTATCGTAGTATATTTATAGTGTGCACAATTACTGTAGTATATTTATATAATGTGCACAATTACTGTAGTATATTTACACAATGTGCAAAATTACTGTAGTGTATTTATACAGTGTGCACACTGTAGTATATTTATACAATGTGCACAATTACTGTAGTATATTTATACAATGTGCACAATTACTTTAGTATTTTTATACTATATGCACAATTACTGTAGTATATTTATACAGTGTGCACAATTACTGTAGTATATTTATACAATGCGCACAATTACTGTAGTATATTTATACTATGCGCACAATTACTGTAGTATATTTATACCGTGTGCACAATTACTGTAGTATATTTATACAATGCGCACAATTACTGTACTATATTTATACTATGTGCACAATTACTGTAGTATATTTATACAGTGTGCACAATTACTGTAGTATATTTATAAAATGTGCAAAATTACTGTAGTATAGTTATACAGTGTGCACACTGTAGTATATTTATACAGTGTGCACAATTACTGTAGTATATTTATACAGTGTGCACAATTATTGTAGTATATTTATACAAAATGCACAATTATTGTAGTATATTTATACAATGTGCACAATTACTGTAGTATATTTATAAAATGTGCAAAATTACTGTAGTATATTTATACAGTGTGCACACTGTAGTATATTTATACAGTGTGCACAATTACTGTAGTATATTTATAAAGTGTGCACAATTACTGTAGTATATTTATACAGTGTGCACACTGTAGTATATTTATCCAGTGTGCACAATTACTGTAGTATATTTATACAGTGTGCACAATTATTGTAGTATATTTATAGTGTGCACAATTACTGTAGTATATTTATAGTGTGCACAATTACTGTAGTATATTTATACTATGTGCACAATTACTGTAGTATATTTATACAGTGTGCTTAATTACTGTAGTATATTTATACAGTGTGCACACTGTAGTATATTTATACAATAAGCACACTGTAGTATATTTATACAATGTGCACAATTACTGTAGTATATTTATAAAATGTGCAAAATTACTGTAGTATATTTATACAGTGTGCACACTGTAGTATATTTATACAGTGTGCACAATTACTGTAGTATATTTATACAGTGTGCACAATTACTGTAGTATATTTATACAGTGTGCACACTGTAGTATATTTATACAATGTGCACAATTACTGTAGTATATTTATAAAATGTGCAAAATTACTGTAGTATATTTATACAGTGTGCACACTGTAGTGTATTTATACAGTGTGCACAATTACTGTAGTATATTTATACAGTGTGCACAATTATTGTAGCATATTTATAGTGTGCACAATTACTGTAGTATATTTATAGTGTGCACAATTACTGTAGTATATTTATACTATGTGCACAATTACTGTAGTATATTTATACAATGTGCTTAATTACTGTAGTATATTTATACAGTGTGCACACTGTAGTATATTTATACAATAAGCACACTGTAGTATATTTATACAATGTGCACAATTACTGTAGTATATTTATACAATGTGCACAATTACTGTAGTATATTTATACAGTGTGCACAATTATTGTACTATATTTATAGTGTGCACAATTACTGTAGTATATTTATACAGTGTGCACAATTACTGTAGTATATTTATACAATATGCTCAATTACTGTAGTATATTTATACAATGTGCACAATTATTGTAGTATATTTATAGTGTGCACAATTACTGTAGTATATTTATACAATGTGCACAATTACTGTAGTATGTTTATCCAATGTGCAAAATTATTGTAGTATATTTATAGTGTGCACAATTACTGTAGTATATTTATAGTGTGCACAATTACTGTAGTATATTTATACAGTGTGCACAATTACTGTAGTATATTTATAGTGTGCACAATTAGTGTATTATATTTATACATTGTGCCCAATTACTGTAGTATATTTATACAGTGTGCACAATTACTGTAGTATATTTATACAGTGTGCCCAATTACAGTAGTATATTTATACAATGTGCACAATTCTTGTAGTATATTTATAGTGTGCACAATTACTGTATTATATTTATACAGTGTGCACAATTACTGTAGTATATTTCTACAGTGTGCACAATTATTTTAGTATATTTATAGTGTGCACAATTACTGTAGTATATTTATACAGTGTGCACAATTACTGTAGTATATTCATAGAGTGCGCACACTGTAATATATTTATACAGTGTGCACACTGTAGTATATTTATACAATGTGCACAATTACTGTAGTATATTTATAAAATGTGCAAAATTACTGTAGTATATTTATACAGTGTGCACACTGTAGTATATTTATCCAGTGTGCACAATTACTGTAGTATATTTATACAGTGTGCACAATTACTGTAGTATATTTATACAGTGTGCACACTGTAGTATATTTATACAATGTGCACAATTACTGTAGTATATTTATAAAATGTGCAAAATTACTGTAGTATATTTATACAGTGTGCACACTGTAGTGTATTTATACAGTGTGCACAATTACTGTAGTATATTTATACAATGTGCACAATTACTGTAGTATATTTATACAATGTGCACAATTACTGTAGTATATTTATACAGTGTGCACAATTATTGTACTATATTTATAGTGTGCACAATTACTGTAGTATATTTATACAGTGTGCACAATTACTGTAGTATATTTATACAATATGCTAAATTACTGTAGTATATTTATACAATGTGCACAATTATTGTAGTATATTTATAGTGTGCACAATTACTGTAGTATATTTATACAATGTGCACAATTACTGTAGTATGTTTATCCAATGTGCAAAATTATTGTAGTATATTTATAGTGTGCACAATTACTGTAGTATATTTATAGTGTGCACAATTACTGTAGTATATTTATACTATGTGCACAATTACTGTAGTATATTTATACAGTGTGCTTAATTACTGTAGTATATTTATACAGTGTGCACACTGTAGTATATTTATACAATAAGCACACTGTAGTATATTTATACAATGTGCACAATTACTGTAGTATATTTATAAAATGTGCAAAATTACTGTAGTATATTTATACAGTGTGCACACTGTAGTATATTTATACAGTGTGCACAATTACTGTAGTATATTTATACAGTGTGCACAATTACTGTAGTATATTTATACAGTGTGCACACTGTAGTATATTTATACAATGTGCACAATTACTGTAGTATATTTATAAAATGTGCAAAATCACTGTAGTATATTTATACAGTGTGCACACTGTAGTGTATTTATACAGTGTGCACAATTACTGTAGTATATTTATACAGTGTGCACAATTATTGTAGCATATTTATAGTGTGCACAATTACTGTAGTATATTTATAGTGTGCACAATTACTGTAGTATATTTATACTATGTGCACAATTACTGTAGTATATTTATACAGTGTGCTTAATTACTGTAGTATATTTATACAGTGTGCACACTGTAGTATATTTATACAAGAAGCACACTGTAGTATATTTATACAATGTGCACAATTACTGTAGTATATTTATACAGTGTGCACAATTACTGTAGTATATTTATACAGTGTGCACACTGTAGTATATTTATACAATGTGCACAATTACTGTAGTATATTTATAAAATGTGCAAAATCACTGTAGTATATTTATACAGTGTGCACACTGTAGTGTATTTATACAGTGTGCACAATTACTGTAGTATATTTATACAGTGTGCACAATTATTGTAGCATATTTATAGTGTGCACAATTACTGTAGTATATTTATAGTGTGCACAATTACTGTAGTATATTTATACTATGTGCACAATTACTGTAGTATATTTATACAGTGTGCTTAATTACTGTAGTATATTTATACAGTGTGCACACTGTAGTATATTTATACAAGAAGCACACTGTAGTATATTTATACAATGTGCACAATTACTGTAGTATATTTATACAATGTGCACAATTACTGTAGTATATTTATACAGTGTGCACAATTATTGTACTATATTTATAGTGTGCACAATTACTGTAGTATATTTATACAGTGTGCACAATTACTGTAGTATATTTATACAATATGCTAAATTACTGTAGTATATTTATACAATGTGCACAATTATTGTAGTATATTTATAGTGTGCACAATTACTGTAGTATATTTATACAGTGTGCCCAATTACTGTAGTATATTTATACAATGTACACAATTATTGTAGTATATTTATAGTGTGCACAATTACTGTAGTATATTTATACAGTGTGCTTAATTACTGTAGTATATTTATACAGTGTGCACACTTTAGTATATTTATACAATAAGCACACTGTAGTATATTTATACAATGTGCACAATTACTGTAGTATATTTATACAAAATGCACAATTACTGTAGTATATTTATACAGTGTGCACAATTATTGTAGTATATTTATAGTGTGCACAATTACTGTAGTATATTTACACAGTGTGCACAATTACTGTAGTATATTTTACACAGTGTGCACAATTACTGTAGTATATTTATACAATATGCACAATTACTGTAGTGTATTTATACAATGTGCACAATTATCGTAGTATATTTATAGTGTGCACAATTACTGTAGTATATTTATATAATGTGCACAATTACTGTAGTATATTTACACAATGTGCAAAATTACTGTAGTGTATTTATACAGTGTGCACACTGTAGTATATTTATACAATGTGCACAATTACTGTAGTATATTTATACAATGTGCACAATTACTTTAGTATTTTTATACTATATGCACAATTACTGTAGTATATTTATACAGTGTGCACAATTACTGTAGTATATTTATACAATGCGCACAATTACTGTAGTATATTTATACTATGCGCACAATTACTGTAGTATATTTATACCGTGTGCACAATTACTGTAGTATATTTATACAATGCGCACAATTACTGTACTATATTTATACTATGTGCACAATTACTGTAGTATATTTATACAGTGTGCACAATTACTGTAGTATATTTATAAAATGTGCAAAATTACTGTAGTATAGTTATACAGTGTGCACACTGTAGTATATTTATACAGTGTGCACAATTACTGTAGTATATTTATACAGTGTGCACAATTATTGTAGTATATTTATACAAAATGCACAATTATTGTAGTATATTTATACAATGTGCACAATTACTGTAGTATATTTATAAAATGTGCAAAATTACTGTAGTATATTTATACAGTGTGCACACTGTAGTATATTTATACAGTGTGCACAATTACTGTAGTATATTTATAAAGTGTGCACAATTACTGTAGTATATTTATACAGTGTGCACACTGTAGTATATTTATCCAGTGTGCACAATTACTGTAGTATATTTATACAGTGTGCACAATTATTGTAGTATATTTATAGTGTGCACAATTACTGTAGTATATTTATAGTGTGCACAATTACTGTAGTATATTTATACTATGTGCACAATTACTGTAGTATATTTATACAGTGTGCTTAATTACTGTAGTATATTTATACAGTGTGCACACTGTAGTATATTTATACAATAAGCACACTGTAGTATATTTATACAATGTGCACAATTACTGTAGTATATTTATAAAATGTGCAAAATTACTGTAGTATATTTATACAGTGTGCACACTGTAGTATATTTATACAGTGTGCACAATTACTGTAGTATATTTATACAGTGTGCACAATTACTGTAGTATATTTATACAGTGTGCACACTGTAGTATATTTATACAATGTGCACAATTACTGTAGTATATTTATAAAATGTGCAAAATTACTGTAGTATATTTATACAGTGTGCACACTGTAGTGTATTTATACAGTGTGCACAATTACTGTAGTATATTTATACAGTGTGCACAATTATTGTAGCATATTTATAGTGTGCACAATTACTGTAGTATATTTATAGTGTGCACAATTACTGTAGTATATTTATACTATGTGCACAATTACTGTAGTATATTTATACAATGTGCTTAATTACTGTAGTATATTTATACAGTGTGCACACTGTAGTATATTTATACAATAAGCACACTGTAGTATATTTATACAATGTGCACAATTACTGTAGTATATTTATACAATGTGCACAATTACTGTAGTATATTTATACAGTGTGCACAATTATTGTACTATATTTATAGTGTGCACAATTACTGTAGTATATTTATACAGTGTGCACAATTACTGTAGTATATTTATACAATATGCTCAATTACTGTAGTATATTTATACAATGTGCACAATTATTGTAGTATATTTATAGTGTGCACAATTACTGTAGTATATTTATACAATGTGCACAATTACTGTAGTATGTTTATCCAATGTGCAAAATTATTGTAGTATATTTATAGTGTGCACAATTACTGTAGTATATTTATAGTGTGCACAATTACTGTAGTATATTTATACAGTGTGCACAATTACTGTAGTATATTTATAGTGTGCACAATTAGTGTATTATATTTATACATTGTGCCCAATTACTGTAGTATATTTATACAGTGTGCACAATTACTGTAGTATATTTATACAGTGTGCCCAATTACAGTAGTATATTTATACAATGTGCACAATTCTTGTAGTATATTTATAGTGTGCACAATTACTGTAGTATATTTATACAGTGTGCACAATTACTGTAGTATATTTCTACAGTGTGCACAATTATTTTAGTATATTTATAGTGTGCACAATTACTGTAGTATATTTATACAGTGTGCACAATTACTGTAGTATATTCATAGAGTGCGCACACTGTAATATATTTATACAGTGTGCACACTGTAGTATATTTATACAATGTGCACAATTACTGTAGTATATTTATAAAATGTGCAAAATTACTGTAGTATATTTATACAGTGTGCACACTGTAGTATATTTATCCAGTGTGCACAATTACTGTAGTATATTTATACAGTGTGCACAATTACTGTAGTATATTTATACAGTGTGCACACTGTAGTATATTTATACAATGTGCACAATTACTGTAGTATATTTATAAAATGTGCAAAATTACTGTAGTATATTTATACAGTGTGCACACTGTAGTGTATTTATACAGTGTGCACAATTACTGTAGTATATTTATACAATGTGCACAATTACTGTAGTATATTTATACAATGTGCACAATTACTGTAGTATATTTATACAGTGTGCACAATTATTGTACTATATTTATAGTGTGCACAATTACTGTAGTATATTTATACAGTGTGCACAATTACTGTAGTATATTTATACAATATGCTAAATTACTGTAGTATATTTATACAATGTGCACAATTATTGTAGTATATTTATAGTGTGCACAATTACTGTAGTATATTTATACAATGTGCACAATTACTGTAGTATGTTTATCCAATGTGCAAAATTATTGTAGTATATTTATAGTGTGCACAATTACTGTAGTATATTTATAGTGTGCACAATTACTGTAGTATATTTATACTATGTGCACAATTACTGTAGTATATTTATACAGTGTGCTTAATTACTGTAGTATATTTATACAGTGTGCACACTGTAGTATATTTATACAATAAGCACACTGTAGTATATTTATACAATGTGCACAATTACTGTAGTATATTTATAAAATGTGCAAAATTACTGTAGTATATTTATACAGTGTGCACACTGTAGTATATTTATACAGTGTGCACAATTACTGTAGTATATTTATACAGTGTGCACAATTACTGTAGTATATTTATACAGTGTGCACACTGTAGTATATTTATACAATGTGCACAATTACTGTAGTATATTTATAAAATGTGCAAAATCACTGTAGTATATTTATACAGTGTGCACACTGTAGTGTATTTATACAGTGTGCACAATTACTGTAGTATATTTATACAGTGTGCACAATTATTGTAGCATATTTATAGTGTGCACAATTACTGTAGTATATTTATAGTGTGCACAATTACTGTAGTATATTTATACTATGTGCACAATTACTGTAGTATATTTATACAGTGTGCTTAATTACTGTAGTATATTTATACAGTGTGCACACTGTAGTATATTTATACAAGAAGCACACTGTAGTATATTTATACAATGTGCACAATTACTGTAGTATATTTATACAGTGTGCACAATTACTGTAGTATATTTATACAGTGTGCACACTGTAGTATATTTATACAATGTGCACAATTACTGTAGTATATTTATAAAATGTGCAAAATCACTGTAGTATATTTATACAGTGTGCACACTGTAGTGTATTTATACAGTGTGCACAATTACTGTAGTATATTTATACAGTGTGCACAATTATTGTAGCATATTTATAGTGTGCACAATTACTGTAGTATATTTATAGTGTGCACAATTACTGTAGTATATTTATACTATGTGCACAATTACTGTAGTATATTTATACAGTGTGCTTAATTACTGTAGTATATTTATACAGTGTGCACACTGTAGTATATTTATACAAGAAGCACACTGTAGTATATTTATACAATGTGCACAATTACTGTAGTATATTTATACAATGTGCACAATTACTGTAGTATATTTATACAGTGTGCACAATTATTGTACTATATTTATAGTGTGCACAATTACTGTAGTATATTTATACAGTGTGCACAATTACTGTAGTATATTTATACAATATGCTAAATTACTGTAGTATATTTATACAATGTGCACAATTATTGTAGTATATTTATAGTGTGCACAATTACTGTAGTATATTTATACAGTGTGCCCAATTACTGTAGTATATTTATACAATGTACACAATTATTGTAGTATATTTATAGTGTGCACAATTACTGTAGTATATTTATACAGTGTGCACAATTACTGTAGTATATTTATACAGTGTGCACAATTATTTTAGTATATTTATAGTGTGCACAATTACTGTAGTATATTTATACAATGTGCACAATTACTGTAGTATATTCATAGAGTGTGCACACTGTAGTATATTAATAAAATGTGCGCAATTACTGTAGTATATTTATACAATGTGCACAATTACTGTAGTATATTTATACAGTGTGCACACTGTAGTATATTAATACAATGTGCACAATTACTGTAGTATATTTATACAATGTGCATAATTACTGTTGTATATTTATACTATGTGCACAATTATTGTAGTATATTTATAGTGTGCACAATTACTGTAGTATATTTATACAGTGTGCATAATTGCCGTAGTATATTTACACAGTGTGCACAATTACCGTAGTATATTTATACAGTGTGCACAATTACTGTAGTATATTTATACAATATGCACAATTACTGTAGTATATTTATACAATGTGCACAATTACTGTAGTATATTTATACAGTGTGCACAATTACTGTAATATATTTATACAATGTGCACAATTACTGTAGTATATTTATACAAAATGCACAATTACTGTAGTATATTTATACAGTGTGCACAATTATTGTAGTATATTTATAGTGTGCACAATTACTGTAGTATATTTACACAGTGTGCACAATTACTGTAGTATATTTACACAGTGTGCACAATTACTGTAGTATATTTATACAATATGCACAATTACTGTAGTGTATTTATACAATGTGCACAATTATCGTAGTATATTTATAGTGTGCACAATTACTGTAGTATATTTATATAATGTGCACAATTACTGTAGTATATTTACACAATGTGCAAAATTACTGTAGTGTATTTATACAGTGTGCACACTGTAGTATATTTATACAATGTGCACAATTACTGTAGTATATTTATACAATGTGCACAATTACTTTAGTATTTTTATACTATATGCACAATTACTGTAGTATATTTATACAGTGTGCACAATTACTGTAGTATATTTATACAATGCGCACAATTACTGTAGTATATTTATACTATGCGCACAATTACTGTAGTATATTTATACCGTGTGCACAATTACTGTAGTATATTTATACAATGCGCACAATTACTGTACTATATTTATACTATGTGCACAATTACTGTAGTATATTTATACAGTGTGCACAATTACTGTAGTATATTTATAAAATGTGCAAAATTACTGTAGTATAGTTATACAGTGTGCACACTGTAGTATATTTATACAGTGTGCACAATTACTGTAGTATATTTATACAGTGTGCACAATTATTGTAGTATATTTATACAAAATGCACAATTATTGTAGTATATTTATACAATGTGCACAATTACTGTAGTATATTTATAAAATGTGCAAAATTACTGTAGTATATTTATACAGTGTGCACACTGTAGTATATTTATACAGTGTGCACAATTACTGTAGTATATTTATAAAGTGTGCACAATTACTGTAGTATATTTATACAGTGTGCACACTGTAGTATATTTATACAATGTGCACAATTACTGTAGTATATTTATAAAATGTGCAAAATTACTGTAGTATATTTATACAGTGTGCACACTGTAGTATATTTATCCAGTGTGCACAATTACTGTAGTATATTTATACAGTGTGCACAATTATTGTAGTATATTTATAGTGTGCACAATTACTGTAGTATATTTATAGTGTGCACAATTACTGTAGTATATTTATACAGTGTGCTTAATTACTGTAGTATATTTATACAGTGTGCACACTGTAGTATATTTATACAATAAGCACACTGTAGTATATTTATACAATGTGCACAATTACTGTAGTATATTTATAAAATGTGCAAAATTACTGTAGTATATTTATACAGTGTGCACACTGTAGTATATTTATACAGTGTGCACAATTACTGTTGTATATTTATACTATGTGCACAATTATTGTAGTATATTTATAGTGTGCACAATTACTGTAGTATATTTATACAGTGTGCATAATTACCGTAGTATATTTACACAGTGTGCACAATTACCGTAGTATATTTATACAGTGTGCACAATTACTGTAGTATATTTATACAATATGCACAATTACTGTAGTATATTTATACAATGTGCACAATTACTGTAGTATATTTATACAGTGTGCACAATTACTGTAGTATATTTATACAATGTGCACAATTACTGTAGTATATTTATACAAAATGCACAATTACTGTAGTATATTTATACAGTGTGCACACTGTAGTATATTTATACAATGTGCACAATTACTGTAGTGTATTTATACAATGTGCACAATTATTGTAGTATATTTATAGTGTGCACAATTACTGTAGTATATTTATATAATGTGCACAATTACTGTAGTATATTTACACAATGTGCAAAATTACTGTAGTATATTTATACAGTGTGCACACTGTAGTATATTTATACAATGTGCACAATTACTGTAGTATATTTATACAATGTGCACAATTACTTTAGTATTTTTATACTATATGCACAATTACTGTAGTATATTTATACAGTGTGCACAATTACTGTAGTATATTTATACAATGTGCACAATTACTGTAGTATATTTATACAATGTGCACAATTACTTTAGTATTTTTATACTATATGCACAATTACTGTAGTATATTTATACAGTGTGCACAATTATTGTAGTATATTTATAGTGTGCACAATTACTGTAGTATATTTATACAGTGTGCACAATTACTGTAGTATATTTATACAATATGCACAATTACTGTAGTATATTTATACAATGTGCACAATTATTGTAGTATATTTATAGTGTGCACAATTACTGTAGTATATTTATACAGTGTGCACAATTACTGTAGTATATTTATACAATATGCACAATTAATGTAGTATATTTAACAGTGTGCACAATTATTGTAGTATATTTATAGTGTGCACAATTACTGTAGTATATTTATACAGTGTGCACAATTACTGTAGTATATTTATACAATATGCACAATTACTGTAGTATATTTATACAATGTGCACAATTACTGCAGTATATTTATAAAATGTGCAAAATTACTGTAGTATATTTATACAGTGTGCACAATTACTGTAGTATATTTATACAGTGTGCACAATTACTGTAGTATATTTATACAGTGTGCACAATTACTGTAGTATATTTATACAATGTGCACAATTACTTTAGTATTTTTATACTATATGCACAATTACTGTAGTATATTTATACAGTGTGCACAATTACTGTAGTATATTTATACAATGCGCACAATTACTGTACTATATTTATACTATGTGCACAATTACTGTAGTATATTTATACAGTGTGCACAATTACTGTAGTATATTTATAAAATGTGCAAAATTACTGTAGTATATTTATACAGTGTGCACACTGTAGTATATTTATACAGTGTGCACAATTACTGTAGTATATTTATACAGTGTGCACACTGTAGTATATTTATACAATGTGCACAATTACTGTAGTATATTTATAAAATGTGCAAAATTACTGTAGTATATTTATACAGTGTGCACACTGTAGTGTATTTATACAGTGTGCACAATTACTGTAGTATATTTATACAGTGTGCACAATTATTGTAGCATATTTATAGTGTGCACAATTACTGTAGTATATTTATAGTGTGCACAATTACTGTAGTATATTTATACAATGTGCAAAATTACTGTAGTATATTTATACAATGTGCTTAATTACTGTAGTATATTTATACAGTGTGCACACTGTAGTATATTTATACAATAAGCACACTGTAGTATATTTATACAATGTGCACAATTACTGTAGTATATTTATACAATGTGCACAATTACTGTAGTATATTTATACAGTGTGCACAATTACTGTAGTATATTTATACAATGTGCACACTGTAGTATATTTATACATTGTGCACAATTACTGTAGTATATTTATACATTGTGCACAATTATTGTACTATATTTATAGTGTGCACAATTACTGTAGTATATTTATACAGTGTGCACAATTACTGTAGTATATTTATACAATATGCTCAATTACTGTAGTATATTTATACAATGTGCACAATTATTGTAGTATATTTATAGTGTGCACAATTATAGTAGTATATTTATACAGTGTGCACAATTACTGTAGTATATTTATACAATATGCACAATTACTGTAGTATATTTATACAATGTGCACAATTACTGCAGTATATTTATAAAATGTGCAAAATTACTGTAGTATATTTATACAGTGTGCACAATTACTGTAGTATATTTATACAGTGTGCACAATTACTGTAGTATATTTATACAGTGTGCACAATTACTGTAGTATATTTATACAATGTGCACAATTACTTTAGTATTTTTATACTATATGCACAATTACTGTCGTATATTTATACAGTGTGCACAATTACTGTAGTATATTTATACAGTGTGCACAATTACTGTAGTATATTTATACAATGTGCACAATTACTTTAGTATTTTTATACTATATGCACAATTATTGTAGTATATTTATACAATGCGCACAATTACTGTACTATATTTATACTATGTGCACAATTACTGTAGTATATTTATACAGTGTGCACAATTACTGTAGTATATTTATAAAATGTGCAAAATTACTGTAGTATATTTATACAGTGTGCACACTGTAGTATATTTATACAATGTGCACAATTACTGTAGTATATTTATAAAATGTGCAAAATTACAGTAGTATATTTATACAGTGTGCACACTGTAGTATATTTATACAGTGTGCACAATTACTGTAGTATATTTATACATTGTGCACAATTATTGTAGTATATTTATACAAAATGCACAATTACTGTAGTATATTTATACAATGTGCACAATTACTGTAGTCTATTTATAAAATGTGCAAAATTACTGTAGTATATTTATACAGTGTGCACACTGTAGTATATTTATACAGTGTGCACAATTACTGTAGTATATTTATACAGTGTGCACACTGTAGTATATTTATACAGTGTGCACACTGTAGTATATTTATACAATGTGCACAATTACTGTAGTATATTTATAAAATGTGCAAAATTACTGTAGTATATTTATACAGTGTGCACACTGTAGTATATTTATCCAGTGTGCACAATTACTGTAGTATATTTATACAGTGTGCACAATTATTGTAGTATATTTATAGTGTGCACAATTACTGTAGTATATTTATAGTGTGCACAATTACTGTAGTATATTTATACTATGTGCACAATTACTGTAGTATATTTATACAGTGTGCTTAATTACTGTAGTATATTTATACAGTGTGCACACTGTAGTATATTTATACAATAAGCACACTGTAGTATATTTATACAATGTGCACAATTACTGTAGTATATTTATAAAATGTGCAAAATTACTGTAGTATATTTATACAGTGTGCACACTGTAGTATATTTATACAGTGTGCACAATTACTGTAGTATATTTATACAGTGTGCACAATTACTGTAGTATATTTATACAGTGTGCACACTGTAGTATATTTATACAATGTGCACAATTACTGTAGTATATTTATACAGTGTGCACAATTATTGTACTATATTTATAGTGTGCACAATTACTGTAGTATATTTATACAGTGTGCACAATTACTGTAGTATATTTATACAATATGCTCAATTACTGTAGTATATTTATACAATGTGCACAATTATTGTAGTATATTTATAGTGTGCACAATTACTGTAGTATATTTATACAATGTGCACAATTACTGTAGTATGTTTATCCAATGTGCAAAATTATTGTAGTATATTTATAGTGTGCACAATTACTGTAGTATATTTATAGTGTGCACAATTACTGTAGTATATTTATACAGTGTGCACAATTACTGTAGTATATTTATAGTGTGCACAATTAGTGTATTATATTTATACATTGTGCCCAATTACTGTAGTATATTTATACAGTGTGCACAATTACTGTAGTATATTTATACAGTGTGCACAATTACTGTAGTATATTTCTACAGTGTGCACAATTATTTTAGTATATTTATAGTGTGCACAATTACTGTAGTATATTTATACAGTGTGCACACTGTAGTATATTTATACAATGTGCACAATTACTGTAGTATATTTATAAAATGTGCAAAATTACTGTAGTATATTTATACAGTGTGCACACTGTAGTGTATTTATACAGTGTGCACAATTACTGTAGTATATTTATACAATGTGCACAATTACTGTAGTATATTTATACAATGTGCACAATTACTGTAGTATATTTATACAGTGTGCACAATTATTGTACTATATTTATAGTGTGCACAATTACTGTAGTATATTTATACAGTGTGCACAATTACTGTAGTATATTTATACAATATGCTAAATTACTGTAGTATATTTATACAATGTGCACAATTATTGTAGTATATTTATAGTGTGCACAATTACTGTAGTATATTTATACAATGTGCACAATTACTGTAGTATGTTTATCCAATGTGCAAAATTATTGTAGTATATTTATAGTGTGCACAATTACTGTAGTATATTTATAGTGTGCACAATTACTGTAGTATATTTATACTATGTGCACAATTACTGTAGTATATTTATACAGTGTGCTTAATTACTGTAGTATATTTATACAGTGTGCACACTGTAGTATATTTATACAATAAGCACACTGTAGTATATTTATACAATGTGCACAATTACTGTAGTATATTTATAAAATGTGCAAAATTACTGTAGTATATTTATACAGTGTGCACACTGTAGTATATTTATACAGTGTGCACAATTACTGTAGTATATTTATACAGTGTGCACAATTACTGTAGTATATTTATACAGTGTGCACACTGTAGTATATTTATACAATGTGCACAATTACTGTAGTATATTTATAAAATGTGCAAAATCACTGTAGTATATTTATACAGTGTGCACACTGTAGTGTATTTATACAGTGTGCACAATTACTGTAGTATATTTATACAGTGTGCACAATTATTGTAGCATATTTATAGTGTGCACAATTACTGTAGTATATTTATAGTGTGCACAATTACTGTAGTATATTTATACTATGTGCATACTGTAGTATATTTATACAAGAAGCACACTGTAGTATATTTATACAATGTGCACAATTACTGTAGTATATTTATACAGTGTGCACAATTACTGTAGTATATTTATACAGTGTGCACACTGTAGTATATTTATACAATGTGCACAATTACTGTAGTATATTTATAAAATGTGCAAAATCACTGTAGTATATTTATACAGTGTGCACACTGTAGTGTATTTATACAGTGTGCACAATTACTGTAGTATATTTATACAGTGTGCACAATTATTGTAGCATATTTATAGTGTGCACAATTACTGTAGTATATTTATAGTGTGCACAATTACTGTAGTATATTTATACTATGTGCACAATTACTGTAGTATATTTATACAGTGTGCTTAATTACTGTAGTATATTTATACAGTGTGCACACTGTAGTATATTTATACAAGAAGCACACTGTAGTATATTTATACAATGTGCACAATTACTGTAGTATATTTATACAATGTGCACAATTACTGTAGTATATTTATACAGTGTGCACAATTATTGTACTATATTTATAGTGTGCACAATTACTGTAGTATATTTATACAGTGTGCACAATTACTGTAGTATATTTATACAATATGCTAAATTACTGTAGTATATTTATACAATGTGCACAATTATTGTAGTATATTTATAGTGTGCACAATTACTGTAGTATATTTATACAGTGTGCCCAATTACTGTAGTATATTTATACAATGTACACAATTATTGTAGTATATTTATAGTGTGCACAATTACTGTAGTATATTTATACAGTGTGCACAATTACTGTAGTATATTTATACAGTGTGCACAATTATTTTAGTATATTTATAGTGTGCACAATTACTGTAGTATATTTATACAATGTGCACAATTACTGTAGTATATTCATAGAGTGTGCACACTGTAGTATATTAATAAAATGTGCGCAATTACTGTAGTATATTTATACAATGTGCACAATTACTGTAGTATATTTATACAGTGTGCACACTGTAGTATATTAATACAATGTGCACAATTACTGTAGTATATTTATACAATGTGCATAATTACTGTTGTATATTTATACTATGTGCACAATTATTGTAGTATATTTATAGTGTGCACAATTACTGTAGTATATTTATACAGTGTGCATAATTACCGTAGTATATTTACACAGTGTGCACAATTACCGTAGTATATTTATACAGTGTGCACAATTACTGTAGTATATTTATACAATATGCACAATTACTGTAGTATATTTATACAATGTGCACAATTACTGTAGTATATTTATACAGTGTGCACAATTACTGTAGTATATTTATACAATGTGCACAATTACTGTAGTATATTTATACAAAATGCACAATTACTGTAGTATATTTATACAGTGTGCACAATTATTGTAGTATATTTATAGTGTGCACAATTACTGTAGTATATTTACACAGTGTGCACAATTACTGTAGTATATTTACACAGTGTGCACAATTACTGTAGTATATTTATACAATATGCACAATTACTGTAGTGTATTTATACAATGTGCACAATTATCGTAGTATATTTATAGTGTGCACAATTACTGTAGTATATTTATATAATGTGCACAATTACTGTAGTATATTTACACAATGTGCAAAATTACTGTAGTGTATTTATACAGTGTGCACACTGTAGTATATTTATACAATGTGCACAATTACTGTAGTATATTTATACAATGTGCACAATTACTTTAGTATTTTTATACTATATGCACAATTACTGTAGTATATTTATACAGTGTGCACAATTACTGTAGTATATTTATACAATGCGCACAATTACTGTAGTATATTTATACTATGCGCACAATTACTGTAGTATATTTATACCGTGTGCACAATTACTGTAGTATATTTATACAATGCGCACAATTACTGTACTATATTTATACTATGTGCACAATTACTGTAGTATATTTATACAGTGTGCACAATTACTGTAGTATATTTATAAAATGTGCAAAATTACTGTAGTATAGTTATACAGTGTGCACACTGTAGTATATTTATACAGTGTGCACAATTACTGTAGTATATTTATACAGTGTGCACAATTATTGTAGTATATTTATACAAAATGCACAATTATTGTAGTATATTTATACAATGTGCACAATTACTGTAGTATATTTATAAAATGTGCAAAATTACTGTAGTATATTTATACAGTGTGCACACTGTAGTATATTTATACAGTGTGCACAATTACTGTAGTATATTTATAAAGTGTGCACAATTACTGTAGTATATTTATACAGTGTGCACACTGTAGTATATTTATACAATGTGCACAATTACTGTAGTATATTTATAAAATGTGCAAAATTACTGTAGTATATTTATACAGTGTGCACACTGTAGTATATTTATCCAGTGTGCACAATTACTGTAGTATATTTATACAGTGTGCACAATTATTGTAGTATATTTATAGTGTGCACAATTACTGTAGTATATTTATAGTGTGCACAATTACTGTAGTATATTTATACAGTGTGCTTAATTACTGTAGTATATTTATACAGTGTGCACACTGTAGTATATTTATACAATAAGCACACTGTAGTATATTTATACAATGTGCACAATTACTGTAGTATATTTATAAAATGTGCAAAATTACTGTAGTATATTTATACAGTGTGCACACTGTAGTATATTTATACAGTGTGCACAATTACTGTTGTATATTTATACTATGTGCACAATTATTGTAGTATATTTATAGTGTGCACAATTACTGTAGTATATTTATACAGTGTGCATAATTACCGTAGTATATTTACACAGTGTGCACAATTACCGTAGTATATTTATACAGTGTGCACAATTACTGTAGTATATTTATACAATATGCACAATTACTGTAGTATATTTATACAATGTGCACAATTACTGTAGTATATTTATACAGTGTGCACAATTACTGTAGTATATTTATACAATGTGCACAATTACTGTAGTATATTTATACAAAATGCACAATTACTGTAGTATATTTATACAGTGTGCACACTGTAGTATATTTATACAATGTGCACAATTACTGTAGTGTATTTATACAATGTGCACAATTATTGTAGTATATTTATAGTGTGCACAATTACTGTAGTATATTTATATAATGTGCACAATTACTGTAGTATATTTACACAATGTGCAAAATTACTGTAGTATATTTATACAGTGTGCACACTGTAGTATATTTATACAATGTGCACAATTACTGTAGTATATTTATACAATGTGCACAATTACTTTAGTATTTTTATACTATATGCACAATTACTGTAGTATATTTATACAGTGTGCACAATTACTGTAGTATATTTATACAATGTGCACAATTACTGTAGTATATTTATACAATGTGCACAATTACTTTAGTATTTTTATACTATATGCACAATTACTGTAGTATATTTATACAGTGTGCACAATTATTGTAGTATATTTATAGTGTGCACAATTACTGTAGTATATTTATACAGTGTGCACAATTACTGTAGTATATTTATACAATATGCACAATTACTGTAGTATATTTATACAATGTGCACAATTATTGTAGTATATTTATAGTGTGCACAATTACTGTAGTATATTTATACAGTGTGCACAATTACTGTAGTATATTTATACAATATGCACAATTAATGTAGTATATTTAACAGTGTGCACAATTATTGTAGTATATTTATAGTGTGCACAATTACTGTAGTATATTTATACAGTGTGCACAATTACTGTAGTATATTTATACAATATGCACAATTACTGTAGTATATTTATACAATGTGCACAATTACTGCAGTATATTTATAAAATGTGCAAAATTACTGTAGTATATTTATACAGTGTGCACAATTACTGTAGTATATTTATACAGTGTGCACAATTACTGTAGTATATTTATACAGTGTGCACAATTACTGTAGTATATTTATACAATGTGCACAATTACTTTAGTATTTTTATACTATATGCACAATTACTGTAGTATATTTATACAGTGTGCACAATTACTGTAGTATATTTATACAATGCGCACAATTACTGTACTATATTTATACTATGTGCACAATTACTGTAGTATATTTATACAGTGTGCACAATTACTGTAGTATATTTATAAAATGTGCAAAATTACTGTAGTATATTTATACAGTGTGCACACTGTAGTATATTTATACAGTGTGCACAATTACTGTAGTATATTTATACAGTGTGCACACTGTAGTATATTTATACAATGTGCACAATTACTGTAGTATATTTATAAAATGTGCAAAATTACTGTAGTATATTTATACAGTGTGCACACTGTAGTGTATTTATACAGTGTGCACAATTACTGTAGTATATTTATACAGTGTGCACAATTATTGTAGCATATTTATAGTGTGCACAATTACTGTAGTATATTTATAGTGTGCACAATTACTGTAGTATATTTATACAATGTGCAAAATTACTGTAGTATATTTATACAATGTGCTTAATTACTGTAGTATATTTATACAGTGTGCACACTGTAGTATATTTATACAATAAGCACACTGTAGTATATTTATACAATGTGCACAATTACTGTAGTATATTTATACAATGTGCACAATTACTGTAGTATATTTATACAGTGTGCACAATTACTGTAGTATATTTATACAATGTGCACACTGTAGTATATTTATACATTGTGCACAATTACTGTAGTATATTTATACATTGTGCACAATTATTGTACTATATTTATAGTGTGCACAATTACTGTAGTATATTTATACAATATGCTCAATTACTGTAGTATATTTATACAATGTGCACAATTATTGTAGTATATTTATAGTGTGCACAATTATAGTAGTATATTTATACAGTGTGCACAATTACTGTAGTATATTTATACAATATGCACAATTACTGTAGTATATTTATACAATGTGCACAATTACTGCAGTATATTTATAAAATGTGCAAAATTACTGTAGTATATTTATACAGTGTGCACAATTACTGTAGTATATTTATACAGTGTGCACAATTACTGTAGTATATTTATACAGTGTGCACAATTACTGTAGTATATTTATACAATGTGCACAATTACTTTAGTATTTTTATACTATATGCACAATTACTGTCGTATATTTATACAGTGTGCACAATTACTGTAGTATATTTATACAGTGTGCACAATTACTGTAGTATATTTATACAATGTGCACAATTACTTTAGTATTTTTATACTATATGCACAATTATTGTAGTATATTTATACAATGCGCACAATTACTGTACTATATTTATACTATGTGCACAATTACTGTAGTATATTTATACAGTGTGCACAATTACTGTAGTATATTTATAAAATGTGCAAAATTACTGTAGTATATTTATACAGTGTGCACACTGTAGTATATTTATACAATGTGCACAATTACTGTAGTATATTTATAAAATGTGCAAAATTACAGTAGTATATTTATACAGTGTGCACACTGTAGTATATTTATACAGTGTGCACAATTACTGTAGTATATTTATACATTGTGCACAATTATTGTAGTATATTTATACAAAATGCACAATTACTGTAGTATATTTATACAATGTGCACAATTACTGTAGTCTATTTATAAAATGTGCAAAATTACTGTAGTATATTTATACAGTGTGCACACTGTAGTATATTTATACAGTGTGCACAATTACTGTAGTATATTTATACAGTGTGCACACTGTAGTATATTTATACAGTGTGCACACTGTAGTATATTTATACAATGTGCACAATTACTGTAGTATATTTATAAAATGTGCAAAATTACTGTAGTATATTTATACAGTGTGCACACTGTAGTATATTTATCCAGTGTGCACAATTACTGTAGTATATTTATACAGTGTGCACAATTATTGTAGTATATTTATAGTGTGCACAATTACTGTAGTATATTTATAGTGTGCACAATTACTGTAGTATATTTATACTATGTGCACAATTACTGTAGTATATTTATACAGTGTGCTTAATTACTGTAGTATATTTATACAGTGTGCACACTGTAGTATATTTATACAATAAGCACACTGTAGTATATTTATACAATGTGCACAATTACTGTAGTATATTTATAAAATGTGCAAAATTACTGTAGTATATTTATACAGTGTGCACACTGTAGTATATTTATACAATAAGCACACTGTAGTATATTTATACAATGTGCACAATTACTGTAGTATATTTATAAAATGTGCAAAATTACTGTAGTATATTTATACAGTGTGCACACTGTAGTATATTTATACAGTGTGCACAATTACTGTAGTATATTTATACAGTGTGCACAATTACTGTAGTATATTTATACAGTGTGCACACTGTAGTATATTTATACAATGTGCACAATTACTGTAGTATATTTATACAGTGTGCACAATTATTGTACTATATTTATAGTGTGCACAATTACTGTAGTATATTTATACAGTGTGCACAATTACTGTAGTATATTTATACAATATGCTCAATTACTGTAGTATATTTATACAATGTGCACAATTATTGTAGTATATTTATAGTGTGCACAATTACTGTAGTATATTTATACAATGTGCACAATTACTGTAGTATGTTTATCCAATGTGCAAAATTATTGTAGTATATTTATAGTGTGCACAATTACTGTAGTATATTTATAGTGTGCACAATTACTGTAGTATATTTATACAGTGTGCACAATTACTGTAGTATATTTATAGTGTGCACAATTAGTGTATTATATTTATACATTGTGCCCAATTACTGTAGTATATTTATACAGTGTGCACAATTACTGTAGTATATTTATACAGTGTGCACAATTACTGTAGTATATTTCTACAGTGTGCACAATTATTTTAGTATATTTATAGTGTGCACAATTACTGTAGTATATTTATACAGTGTGCACACTGTAGTATATTTATACAATGTGCACAATTACTGTAGTATATTTATAAAATGTGCAAAATTACTGTAGTATATTTATACAGTGTGCACACTGTAGTGTATTTATACAGTGTGCACAATTACTGTAGTATATTTATACAATGTGCACAATTACTGTAGTATATTTATACAATGTGCACAATTACTGTAGTATATTTATACAGTGTGCACAATTATTGTACTATATTTATAGTGTGCACAATTACTGTAGTATATTTATACAGTGTGCACAATTACTGTAGTATATTTATACAATATGCTAAATTACTGTAGTATATTTATACAATGTGCACAATTATTGTAGTATATTTATAGTGTGCACAATTACTGTAGTATATTTATACAATGTGCACAATTACTGTAGTATGTTTATCCAATGTGCAAAATTATTGTAGTATATTTATAGTGTGCACAATTACTGTAGTATATTTATAGTGTGCACAATTACTGTAGTATATTTATACTATGTGCACAATTACTGTAGTATATTTATACAGTGTGCTTAATTACTGTAGTATATTTATACAGTGTGCACACTGTAGTATATTTATACAATAAGCACACTGTAGTATATTTATACAATGTGCACAATTACTGTAGTATATTTATAAAATGTGCAAAATTACTGTAGTATATTTATACAGTGTGCACACTGTAGTATATTTATACAGTGTGCACAATTACTGTAGTATATTTATACAGTGTGCACAATTACTGTAGTATATTTATACAGTGTGCACACTGTAGTATATTTATACAATGTGCACAATTACTGTAGTATATTTATAAAATGTGCAAAATCACTGTAGTATATTTATACAGTGTGCACACTGTAGTGTATTTATACAGTGTGCACAATTACTGTAGTATATTTATACAGTGTGCACAATTATTGTAGCATATTTATAGTGTGCACAATTACTGTAGTATATTTATAGTGTGCACAATTACTGTAGTATATTTATACTATGTGCATACTGTAGTATATTTATACAAGAAGCACACTGTAGTATATTTATACAATGTGCACAATTACTGTAGTATATTTATACAGTGTGCACAATTACTGTAGTATATTTATACAGTGTGCACACTGTAGTATATTTATACAATGTGCACAATTACTGTAGTATATTTATAAAATGTGCAAAATCACTGTAGTATATTTATACAGTGTGCACACTGTAGTGTATTTATACAGTGTGCACAATTACTGTAGTATATTTATACAGTGTGCACAATTATTGTAGCATATTTATAGTGTGCACAATTACTGTAGTATATTTATAGTGTGCACAATTACTGTAGTATATTTATACTATGTGCACAATTACTGTAGTATATTTATACAGTGTGCTTAATTACTGTAGTATATTTATACAGTGTGCACACTGTAGTATATTTATACAAGAAGCACACTGTAGTATATTTATACAATGTGCACAATTACTGTAGTATATTTATACAATGTGCACAATTACTGTAGTATATTTATACAGTGTGCACAATTATTGTACTATATTTATAGTGTGCACAATTACTGTAGTATATTTATACAGTGTGCACAATTACTGTAGTATATTTATACAATATGCTAAATTACTGTAGTATATTTATACAATGTGCACAATTATTGTAGTATATTTATAGTGTGCACAATTACTGTAGTATATTTATACAGTGTGCCCAATTACTGTAGTATATTTATACAATGTACACAATTATTGTAGTATATTTATAGTGTGCACAATTACTGTAGTATATTTATACAGTGTGCACAATTACTGTAGTATATTTATACAGTGTGCACAATTATTTTAGTATATTTATAGTGTGCACAATTACTGTAGTATATTTATACAATGTGCACAATTACTGTAGTATATTCATAGAGTGTGCACACTGTAGTATATTAATAAAATGTGCGCAATTACTGTAGTATATTTATACAATGTGCACAATTACTGTAGTATATTTATACAGTGTGCACACTGTAGTATATTAATACAATGTGCACAATTACTGTAGTATATTTATACAATGTGCATAATTACTGTTGTATATTTATACTATGTGCACAATTATTGTAGTATATTTATAGTGTGCACAATTACTGTAGTATATTTATACAGTGTGCATAATTACCGTAGTATATTTACACAGTGTGCACAATTACCGTAGTATATTTATACAGTGTGCACAATTACTGTAGTATATTTATACAATATGCACAATTACTGTAGTATATTTATACAATGTGCACAATTACTGTAGTATATTTATACAGTGTGCACAATTACTGTAGTATATTTATACAATGTGCACAATTACTGTAGTATATTTATACAAAATGCACAATTACTGTAGTATATTTATACAGTGTGCACAATTATTGTAGTATATTTATAGTGTGCACAATTACTGTAGTATATTTACACAGTGTGCACAATTACTGTAGTATATTTACACAGTGTGCACAATTACTGTAGTATATTTATACAATATGCACAATTACTGTAGTGTATTTATACAATGTGCACAATTATCGTAGTATATTTATAGTGTGCACAATTACTGTAGTATATTTATATAATGTGCACAATTACTGTAGTATATTTACACAATGTGCAAAATTACTGTAGTGTATTTATACAGTGTGCACACTGTAGTATATTTATACAATGTGCACAATTACTGTAGTATATTTATACAATGTGCACAATTACTTTAGTATTTTTATACTATATGCACAATTACTGTAGTATATTTATACAGTGTGCACAATTACTGTAGTATATTTATACAATGCGCACAATTACTGTAGTATATTTATACTATGCGCACAATTACTGTAGTATATTTATACCGTGTGCACAATTACTGTAGTATATTTATACAATGCGCACAATTACTGTACTATATTTATACTATGTGCACAATTACTGTAGTATATTTATACAGTGTGCACAATTACTGTAGTATATTTATAAAATGTGCAAAATTACTGTAGTATAGTTATACAGTGTGCACACTGTAGTATATTTATACAGTGTGCACAATTACTGTAGTATATTTATACAGTGTGCACAATTATTGTAGTATATTTATACAAAATGCACAATTATTGTAGTATATTTATACAATGTGCACAATTACTGTAGTATATTTATAAAATGTGCAAAATTACTGTAGTATATTTATACAGTGTGCACACTGTAGTATATTTATACAGTGTGCACAATTACTGTAGTATATTTATAAAGTGTGCACAATTACTGTAGTATATTTATACAGTGTGCACACTGTAGTATATTTATACAATGTGCACAATTACTGTAGTATATTTATAAAATGTGCAAAATTACTGTAGTATATTTATACAGTGTGCACACTGTAGTATATTTATCCAGTGTGCACAATTACTGTAGTATATTTATACAGTGTGCACAATTATTGTAGTATATTTATAGTGTGCACAATTACTGTAGTATATTTATAGTGTGCACAATTACTGTAGTATATTTATACAGTGTGCTTAATTACTGTAGTATATTTATACAGTGTGCACACTGTAGTATATTTATACAATAAGCACACTGTAGTATATTTATACAATGTGCACAATTACTGTAGTATATTTATAAAATGTGCAAAATTACTGTAGTATATTTATACAGTGTGCACACTGTAGTATATTTATACAGTGTGCACAATTACTGTTGTATATTTATACTATGTGCACAATTATTGTAGTATATTTATAGTGTGCACAATTACTGTAGTATATTTATACAGTGTGCATAATTACCGTAGTATATTTACACAGTGTGCACAATTACCGTAGTATATTTATACAGTGTGCACAATTACTGTAGTATATTTATACAATATGCACAATTACTGTAGTATATTTATACAATGTGCACAATTACTGTAGTATATTTATACAGTGTGCACAATTACTGTAGTATATTTATACAATGTGCACAATTACTGTAGTATATTTATACAAAATGCACAATTACTGTAGTATATTTATACAGTGTGCACACTGTAGTATATTTATACAATGTGCACAATTACTGTAGTGTATTTATACAATGTGCACAATTATTGTAGTATATTTATAGTGTGCACAATTACTGTAGTATATTTATATAATGTGCACAATTACTGTAGTATATTTACACAATGTGCAAAATTACTGTAGTATATTTATACAGTGTGCACACTGTAGTATATTTATACAATGTGCACAATTACTGTAGTATATTTATACAATGTGCACAATTACTTTAGTATTTTTATACTATATGCACAATTACTGTAGTATATTTATACAGTGTGCACAATTACTGTAGTATATTTATACAATGTGCACAATTACTGTAGTATATTTATACAATGTGCACAATTACTTTAGTATTTTTATACTATATGCACAATTACTGTAGTATATTTATACAGTGTGCACAATTATTGTAGTATATTTATAGTGTGCACAATTACTGTAGTATATTTATACAGTGTGCACAATTACTGTAGTATATTTATACAATATGCACAATTACTGTAGTATATTTATACAATGTGCACAATTATTGTAGTATATTTATAGTGTGCACAATTACTGTAGTATATTTATACAGTGTGCACAATTACTGTAGTATATTTATACAATATGCACAATTAATGTAGTATATTTAACAGTGTGCACAATTATTGTAGTATATTTATAGTGTGCACAATTACTGTAGTATATTTATACAGTGTGCACAATTACTGTAGTATATTTATACAATATGCACAATTACTGTAGTATATTTATACAATGTGCACAATTACTGCAGTATATTTATAAAATGTGCAAAATTACTGTAGTATATTTATACAGTGTGCACAATTACTGTAGTATATTTATACAGTGTGCACAATTACTGTAGTATATTTATACAGTGTGCACAATTACTGTAGTATATTTATACAATGTGCACAATTACTTTAGTATTTTTATACTATATGCACAATTACTGTAGTATATTTATACAGTGTGCACAATTACTGTAGTATATTTATACAATGCGCACAATTACTGTACTATATTTATACTATGTGCACAATTACTGTAGTATATTTATACAGTGTGCACAATTACTGTAGTATATTTATAAAATGTGCAAAATTACTGTAGTATATTTATACAGTGTGCACACTGTAGTATATTTATACAGTGTGCACAATTACTGTAGTATATTTATACAGTGTGCACACTGTAGTATATTTATACAATGTGCACAATTACTGTAGTATATTTATAAAATGTGCAAAATTACTGTAGTATATTTATACAGTGTGCACACTGTAGTGTATTTATACAGTGTGCACAATTACTGTAGTATATTTATACAGTGTGCACAATTATTGTAGCATATTTATAGTGTGCACAATTACTGTAGTATATTTATAGTGTGCACAATTACTGTAGTATATTTATACAATGTGCAAAATTACTGTAGTATATTTATACAATGTGCTTAATTACTGTAGTATATTTATACAGTGTGCACACTGTAGTATATTTATACAATAAGCACACTGTAGTATATTTATACAATGTGCACAATTACTGTAGTATATTTATACAATGTGCACAATTACTGTAGTATATTTATACAGTGTGCACAATTACTGTAGTATATTTATACAATGTGCACACTGTAGTATATTTATACATTGTGCACAATTACTGTAGTATATTTATACATTGTGCACAATTATTGTACTATATTTATAGTGTGCACAATTACTGTAGTATATTTATACAATATGCTCAATTACTGTAGTATATTTATACAATGTGCACAATTATTGTAGTATATTTATAGTGTGCACAATTATAGTAGTATATTTATACAGTGTGCACAATTACTGTAGTATATTTATACAATATGCACAATTACTGTAGTATATTTATACAATGTGCACAATTACTGCAGTATATTTATAAAATGTGCAAAATTACTGTAGTATATTTATACAGTGTGCACAATTACTGTAGTATATTTATACAGTGTGCACAATTACTGTAGTATATTTATACAGTGTGCACAATTACTGTAGTATATTTATACAATGTGCACAATTACTTTAGTATTTTTATACTATATGCACAATTACTGTCGTATATTTATACAGTGTGCACAATTACTGTAGTATATTTATACAGTGTGCACAATTACTGTAGTATATTTATACAATGTGCACAATTACTTTAGTATTTTTATACTATATGCACAATTATTGTAGTATATTTATACAATGCGCACAATTACTGTACTATATTTATACTATGTGCACAATTACTGTAGTATATTTATACAGTGTGCACAATTACTGTAGTATATTTATAAAATGTGCAAAATTACTGTAGTATATTTATACAGTGTGCACACTGTAGTATATTTATACAATGTGCACAATTACTGTAGTATATTTATAAAATGTGCAAAATTACAGTAGTATATTTATACAGTGTGCACACTGTAGTATATTTATACAGTGTGCACAATTACTGTAGTATATTTATACATTGTGCACAATTATTGTAGTATATTTATACAAAATGCACAATTACTGTAGTATATTTATACAATGTGCACAATTACTGTAGTCTATTTATAAAATGTGCAAAATTACTGTAGTATATTTATACAGTGTGCACACTGTAGTATATTTATACAGTGTGCACAATTACTGTAGTATATTTATACAGTGTGCACACTGTAGTATATTTATACAGTGTGCACACTGTAGTATATTTATACAATGTGCACAATTACTGTAGTATATTTATAAAATGTGCAAAATTACTGTAGTATATTTATACAGTGTGCACACTGTAGTATATTTATCCAGTGTGCACAATTACTGTAGTATATTTATACAGTGTGCACAATTATTGTAGTATATTTATAGTGTGCACAATTACTGTAGTATATTTATAGTGTGCACAATTACTGTAGTATATTTATACTATGTGCACAATTACTGTAGTATATTTATACAGTGTGCTTAATTACTGTAGTATATTTATACAGTGTGCACACTGTAGTATATTTATACAATAAGCACACTGTAGTATATTTATACAATGTGCACAATTACTGTAGTATATTTATAAAATGTGCAAAATTACTGTAGTATATTTATACAGTGTGCACACTGTAGTATATTTATACAGTGTGCACAATTACTGTAGTATATTTATACAGTGTGCACAATTACTGTAGTATATTTATACAGTGTGCACACTGTAGTATATTTATACAATGTGCACAATTACTGTAGTATATTTATACAGTGTGCACAATTATTGTACTATATTTATAGTGTGCACAATTACTGTAGTATATTTATACAGTGTGCACAATTACTGTAGTATATTTATACAATATGCTCAATTACTGTAGTATATTTATACAATGTGCACAATTATTGTAGTATATTTATAGTGTGCACAATTACTGTAGTATATTTATACAATGTGCACAATTACTGTAGTATGTTTATCCAATGTGCAAAATTATTGTAGTATATTTATAGTGTGCACAATTACTGTAGTATATTTATAGTGTGCACAATTACTGTAGTATATTTATACAGTGTGCACAATTACTGTAGTATATTTATAGTGTGCACAATTAGTGTATTATATTTATACATTGTGCCCAATTACTGTAGTATATTTATACAGTGTGCACAATTACTGTAGTATATTTATACAGTGTGCCCAATTACAGTAGTATATTTATACAATGTGCACAATTCTTGTAGTATATTTATAGTGTGCACAATTACTGTAGTATATTTATACAGTGTGCACAATTACTGTAGTATATTTCTACAGTGTGCACAATTATTTTAGTATATTTATAGTGTGCACAATTACTGTAGTATATTTATACAGTGTGCACACTGTAGTATATTTATACAATGTGCACAATTACTGTAGTATATTTATAAAATGTGCAAAATTACTGTAGTATATTTATACAGTGTGCACACTGTAGTGTATTTATACAGTGTGCACAATTACTGTAGTATATTTATACAATGTGCACAATTACTGTAGTATATTTATACAATGTGCACAATTACTGTAGTATATTTATACAGTGTGCACAATTATTGTACTATATTTATAGTGTGCACAATTACTGTAGTATATTTATACAGTGTGCACAATTACTGTAGTATATTTATACAATATGCTAAATTACTGTAGTATATTTATACAATGTGCACAATTATTGTAGTATATTTATAGTGTGCACAATTACTGTAGTATATTTATACAATGTGCACAATTACTGTAGTATGTTTATCCAATGTGCAAAATTATTGTAGTATATTTATAGTGTGCACAATTACTGTAGTATATTTATAGTGTGCACAATTACTGTAGTATATTTATACTATGTGCACAATTACTGTAGTATATTTATACAGTGTGCTTAATTACTGTAGTATATTTATACAGTGTGCACACTGTAGTATATTTATACAATAAGCACACTGTAGTATATTTATACAATGTGCACAATTACTGTAGTATATTTATAAAATGTGCAAAATTACTGTAGTATATTTATACAGTGTGCACACTGTAGTATATTTATACAGTGTGCACAATTACTGTAGTATATTTATACAGTGTGCACAATTACTGTAGTATATTTATACAGTGTGCACACTGTAGTATATTTATACAATGTGCACAATTACTGTAGTATATTTATAAAATGTGCAAAATCACTGTAGTATATTTATACAGTGTGCACACTGTAGTGTATTTATACAGTGTGCACAATTACTGTAGTATATTTATACAGTGTGCACAATTATTGTAGCATATTTATAGTGTGCACAATTACTGTAGTATATTTATAGTGTGCACAATTACTGTAGTATATTTATACTATGTGCATACTGTAGTATATTTATACAAGAAGCACACTGTAGTATATTTATACAATGTGCACAATTACTGTAGTATATTTATACAGTGTGCACAATTACTGTAGTATATTTATACAGTGTGCACACTGTAGTATATTTATACAATGTGCACAATTACTGTAGTATATTTATAAAATGTGCAAAATCACTGTAGTATATTTATACAGTGTGCACACTGTAGTGTATTTATACAGTGTGCACAATTACTGTAGTATATTTATACAGTGTGCACAATTATTGTAGCATATTTATAGTGTGCACAATTACTGTAGTATATTTATAGTGTGCACAATTACTGTAGTATATTTATACTATGTGCACAATTACTGTAGTATATTTATACAGTGTGCTTAATTACTGTAGTATATTTATACAGTGTGCACACTGTAGTATATTTATACAAGAAGCACACTGTAGTATATTTATACAATGTGCACAATTACTGTAGTATATTTATACAATGTGCACAATTACTGTAGTATATTTATACAGTGTGCACAATTATTGTACTATATTTATAGTGTGCACAATTACTGTAGTATATTTATACAGTGTGCACAATTACTGTAGTATATTTATACAATATGCTAAATTACTGTAGTATATTTATACAATGTGCACAATTATTGTAGTATATTTATAGTGTGCACAATTACTGTAGTATATTTATACAGTGTGCCCAATTACTGTAGTATATTTATACAATGTACACAATTATTGTAGTATATTTATAGTGTGCACAATTACTGTAGTATATTTATACAGTGTGCACAATTACTGTAGTATATTTATACAGTGTGCACAATTATTTTAGTATATTTATAGTGTGCACAATTACTGTAGTATATTTATACAATGTGCACAATTACTGTAGTATATTCATAGAGTGTGCACACTGTAGTATATTAATAAAATGTGCGCAATTACTGTAGTATATTTATACAATGTGCACAATTACTGTAGTATATTTATACAGTGTGCACACTGTAGTATATTAATACAATGTGCACAATTACTGTAGTATATTTATACAATGTGCATAATTACTGTTGTATATTTATACTATGTGCACAATTATTGTAGTATATTTATAGTGTGCACAATTACTGTAGTATATTTATACAGTGTGCATAATTGCCGTAGTATATTTACACAGTGTGCACAATTACCGTAGTATATTTATACAGTGTGCACAATTACTGTAGTATATTTATACAATATGCACAATTACTGTAGTATATTTATACAATGTGCACAATTACTGTAGTATATTTATACAGTGTGCACAATTACTGTAATATATTTATACAATGTGCACAATTACTGTAGTATATTTATACAAAATGCACAATTACTGTAGTATATTTATACAGTGTGCACAATTATTGTAGTATATTTATAGTGTGCACAATTACTGTAGTATATTTACACAGTGTGCACAATTACTGTAGTATATTTACACAGTGTGCACAATTACTGTAGTATATTTATACAATATGCACAATTACTGTAGTGTATTTATACAATGTGCACAATTATCGTAGTATATTTATAGTGTGCACAATTACTGTAGTATATTTATATAATGTGCACAATTACTGTAGTATATTTACACAATGTGCAAAATTACTGTAGTGTATTTATACAGTGTGCACACTGTAGTATATTTATACAATGTGCACAATTACTGTAGTATATTTATACAATGTGCACAATTACTTTAGTATTTTTATACTATATGCACAATTACTGTAGTATATTTATACAGTGTGCACAATTACTGTAGTATATTTATACAATGCGCACAATTACTGTAGTATATTTATACTATGCGCACAATTACTGTAGTATATTTATACCGTGTGCACAATTACTGTAGTATATTTATACAATGCGCACAATTACTGTACTATATTTATACTATGTGCACAATTACTGTAGTATATTTATACAGTGTGCACAATTACTGTAGTATATTTATAAAATGTGCAAAATTACTGTAGTATAGTTATACAGTGTGCACACTGTAGTATATTTATACAGTGTGCACAATTACTGTAGTATATTTATACAGTGTGCACAATTATTGTAGTATATTTATACAAAATGCACAATTATTGTAGTATATTTATACAATGTGCACAATTACTGTAGTATATTTATAAAATGTGCAAAATTACTGTAGTATATTTATACAGTGTGCACACTGTAGTATATTTATACAGTGTGCACAATTACTGTAGTATATTTATAAAGTGTGCACAATTACTGTAGTATATTTATACAGTGTGCACACTGTAGTATATTTATACAATGTGCACAATTACTGTAGTATATTTATAAAATGTGCAAAATTACTGTAGTATATTTATACAGTGTGCACACTGTAGTATATTTATCCAGTGTGCACAATTACTGTAGTATATTTATACAGTGTGCACAATTATTGTAGTATATTTATAGTGTGCACAATTACTGTAGTATATTTATAGTGTGCACAATTACTGTAGTATATTTATACAGTGTGCTTAATTACTGTAGTATATTTATACAGTGTGCACACTGTAGTATATTTATACAATAAGCACACTGTAGTATATTTATACAATGTGCACAATTACTGTAGTATATTTATAAAATGTGCAAAATTACTGTAGTATATTTATACAGTGTGCACACTGTAGTATATTTATACAGTGTGCACAATTACTGTTGTATATTTATACTATGTGCACAATTATTGTAGTATATTTATAGTGTGCACAATTACTGTAGTATATTTATACAGTGTGCATAATTACCGTAGTATATTTACACAGTGTGCACAATTACCGTAGTATATTTATACAGTGTGCACAATTACTGTAGTATATTTATACAATATGCACAATTACTGTAGTATATTTATACAATGTGCACAATTACTGTAGTATATTTATACAGTGTGCACAATTACTGTAGTATATTTATACAATGTGCACAATTACTGTAGTATATTTATACAAAATGCACAATTACTGTAGTATATTTATACAGTGTGCACACTGTAGTATATTTATACAATGTGCACAATTACTGTAGTGTATTTATACAATGTGCACAATTATTGTAGTATATTTATAGTGTGCACAATTACTGTAGTATATTTATATAATGTGCACAATTACTGTAGTATATTTACACAATGTGCAAAATTACTGTAGTATATTTATACAGTGTGCACACTGTAGTATATTTATACAATGTGCACAATTACTGTAGTATATTTATACAATGTGCACAATTACTTTAGTATTTTTATACTATATGCACAATTACTGTAGTATATTTATACAGTGTGCACAATTACTGTAGTATATTTATACAATGTGCACAATTACTGTAGTATATTTATACAATGTGCACAATTACTTTAGTATTTTTATACTATATGCACAATTACTGTAGTATATTTATACAGTGTGCACAATTATTGTAGTATATTTATAGTGTGCACAATTACTGTAGTATATTTATACAGTGTGCACAATTACTGTAGTATATTTATACAATATGCACAATTACTGTAGTATATTTATACAATGTGCACAATTATTGTAGTATATTTATAGTGTGCACAATTACTGTAGTATATTTATACAGTGTGCACAATTACTGTAGTATATTTATACAATATGCACAATTAATGTAGTATATTTAACAGTGTGCACAATTATTGTAGTATATTTATAGTGTGCACAATTACTGTAGTATATTTATACAGTGTGCACAATTACTGTAGTATATTTATACAATATGCACAATTACTGTAGTATATTTATACAATGTGCACAATTACTGCAGTATATTTATAAAATGTGCAAAATTACTGTAGTATATTTATACAGTGTGCACAATTACTGTAGTATATTTATACAGTGTGCACAATTACTGTAGTATATTTATACAGTGTGCACAATTACTGTAGTATATTTATACAATGTGCACAATTACTTTAGTATTTTTATACTATATGCACAATTACTGTAGTATATTTATACAGTGTGCACAATTACTGTAGTATATTTATACAATGCGCACAATTACTGTACTATATTTATACTATGTGCACAATTACTGTAGTATATTTATACAGTGTGCACAATTACTGTAGTATATTTATAAAATGTGCAAAATTACTGTAGTATATTTATACAGTGTGCACACTGTAGTATATTTATACAGTGTGCACAATTACTGTAGTATATTTATACAGTGTGCACACTGTAGTATATTTATACAATGTGCACAATTACTGTAGTATATTTATAAAATGTGCAAAATTACTGTAGTATATTTATACAGTGTGCACACTGTAGTGTATTTATACAGTGTGCACAATTACTGTAGTATATTTATACAATGTGCACAATTACTGTAGTATATTTATACAAAATGCACAATTACTGTAGTATATTTATACAGTGTGCACAATTATTGTAGTATATTTATAGTGTGCACAATTACTGTAGTATATTTACACAGTGTGCACAATTACTGTAGTATATTTACACAGTGTGCACAATTACTGTAGTATATTTATACAATATGCACAATTACTGTAGTGTATTTATACAATGTGCACAATTATTGTAGTATATTTATAGTGTGCACAATTACTGTAGTATATTTATATAATGTGCACAATTACTGTAGTATATTTACACAATGTGCAAAATTACTGTAGTATATTTATACAGTGTGCACACTGTAGTATATTTATACAATGTGCACAATTACTGTAGTATATTTATACAATGTGCACAATTACTTTAGTATTTTTATACTATATGCACAATTACTGTAGTATATTTATACAGTGTGCACAATTACTGTAGTATATTTATACAATGCGCACAATTACTGTAGTATATTTATACTATGCGCACAATTACTGTAGTATATTTATACCGTGTGCACAATTACTGTAGTATATTTATACAGTGTGCACAATTACTGTAGTATATTTATACAGTGTGCACAATTACTGTAGTATATTTATACAGTGTGCACAATTACTGTAGTATATTTATACAGTGTGCACAATTACTGTAGTATATTTATACTATGTGCACAATTACTGTAGTATATGTATACAGTGTGCACACTGTAGTATATTTATACAATGTGCACAATTACTGTAGTATATTTATACAATGTGCACAATTATTGTAGTATATTTATAGTGTGCACAATTACTGTAGTATATTTATACAATGTGCACAATTACTGTAGTATATTTATAAAATGTGCAAAATTACTGTAGTATATTTATACAGTGTGCACACTGTAGTATATTTATACAGTGTGCACAATTACTGTAGTATATTTATACAGTGTGCACAATTATTGTAGTATATTTATAGTGTGCACAATTACTGTCGTATATTTATAGTGTGCACAATTACTGTAGTATATTTATACTATGTGCACAATTTCTGTAGTATATTTATACAGTGTGCGCAATTACTGTAGTATATTTATACAATAAGCACACTGTAGTACATTTATACAATGTGCACAATTACTGTAGTATATTTATACAATGTGCACAATTACTGTAGTATATTTATACAGTGTGCATAAGTACCATAGTATATTTACACAGTGTGCACAATTACCGTAGTATATTTATATAGTGTGCACAATTACTGTAGTATATTTATACAAAATGCACAATTACTGTAGTATATTTATACAGTGTGCACAATTATTGTAGTATATTTATAGTGTGCACAATTACTGTAGTATATTTATACAGTGTGCACAATTACTGTAGTATATTTATACAATATGCACAATTACTGTAGTATATTTATACAATGTGCACAATTATTGTAGTATATTTATAGTGTGCACAATTACTGTAGTATATTTATACAGTGTGCACAATTACTGTAGTATATTTATACAATATGCACAATTACTGTAGTATATTTATACAATGTGCACAATTATTGTAGTATATTTATAGTGTGCACAATTACTGTAGTATATTTATACAGTGTGCACAATTACTGTAGTATATTTATACAATATGCACAATTACTGTAGTATATTTATACAATGTGCACAATTACTGCAGTATATTTATAAAATGTGCAAAATTACTGTAGTATATTTATACAGTGTGCACAATTACTGTAGTATATTTATACAGTGTGCACAATTACTGTAGTATATTTATACAGTGTGCACAATTACTGTAGTATATTTATACAATGTGCACAATTACTTTAGTATTTTTATACTATATGCACAATTACTGTAGTATATTTATACAGTGTGCACAATTACTGTAGTATATTTATACAATGCGCACAATTACTGTACTATATTTATACTATGTGCACAATTACTGTAGTATATTTATACAGTGTGCACAATTACTGTAGTATATTTATAAAATGTGCAAAATTACTGTAGTATATTTATACAGTGTGCACACTGTAGTATATTTATACAATGTGCACAATTACTGTAGTATATTTATAAAATGTGCAAAATTACTGTAGTATATTTATACAGTGTGCACACTGTAGTATATTTATACAGTGTGCACAATTACTGTAGTATATTTATACATTGTGCACAATTATTGTAGTATATTTATACAAAATGCACAATTACTGTAGTATATTTATACAATGTGCACAATTACTGTAGTATATTTATAAAATGTGCAAAATTACTGTAGTATATTTATACAGTGTGCACACTGTAGTATATTTATACAGTGTGCACAATTACTGTAGTATATTTATACAGTGTGCACAATTACTGTAGTATATTTATACAGTGTGCACACTGTAATATATTTATACAGTGTGCACACTGTAGTATATTTATACAATGTGCACAATTACTGTAGTATATTTATAAAATGTGCAAAATTACTGTAGTATATTTATACAGTGTGCACACTGTAGTGTATTTATACAGTGTGCACAATTACTGTAGTATATTTATACAGTGTGCACAATTATTGTAGCATATTTATAGTGTGCACAATTACTGTAGTATATTTATAGTGTGCACAATTACTGTAGTATATTTATACTATGTGCACAATTACTGTAGTATATTTATACAGTGTGCTTAATTACTGTAGTATATTTATACAGTGTGCACACTGTAGTATATTTATACAATAAGCACACTGTAGTATATTTATACAATGTGCACAATTACTGTAGTATATTTATACAATGTGCACAATTACTGTAGTATATTTATACAGTGTGCACAATTATTGTACTATATTTATAGTGTGCACAATTACTGTAGTATATTTATACAGTGTGCACAATTACTGTAGTATATTTATACAATATGCTAAATTACTGTAGTATATTTATACAATGTGCACAATTATTGTAGTATATTTATAGTGTGCACAATTACTGTAGTATATTTATACAATGTGCACAATTACTGTAGTATGTTTATCCAATGTGCAAAATTATTGTAGTATATTTATAGTGTGCACAATTACTGTAGTATATTTATAGTGTGCACAATTACTGTAGTATATTTATACTATGTGCACAATTACTGTAGTATATTTATACAGTGTGCTTAATTACTGTAGTATATTTATACAGTGTGCACACTGTAGTATATTTATACAATAAGCACACTGTAGTATATTTATACAATGTGCACAATTACTGTAGTATATTTATAAAATGTGCAAAATTACTGTAGTATATTTATACAGTGTGCACACTGTAGTATATTTATACAGTGTGCACAATTACTGTAGTATATTTATACATTGTGCACAATTATTGTAGAATATTTATAGTGTGCACAATTACTGTAGTATATTTATACAGTGTGCACAATTATTGTAGTATATTTATAGTGTGCACAATTACTGTAGTATATTTCTACAGTGTGCACAATTATTTTAGTATATTTATAGTGTGCACAATTACTGTAGTATATTTATACAATGTGCACAATTACTTTAGTATATTCATAGAGTGTGCACACTGTAGTATATTAATAAAATGTGCGCAATTACTGTAGTATATTTATACAATGTGCACAATTACTGTAGTATATTTATACAGTGTGCACACTGTAGTATATTAATATAATGTGCACAATTACTGTAGTATATTTATACAATGTGCATAATTACTGTTGTATATTTATACTATGTGCACAATTATTGTAGTATATTTATAGTGTGCACAATTACTGTAGTATATTTATACAGTGTGCATAATTACCGTAGTATATTTACACAGTGTGCACAATTACCGTAGTATATTTATACAGTGTGCACAATTACTGTAGTATATTTATACAATATGCACAATTACTGTAGTATATTTATACAATATGCACAATTACTGTAGTATATTTATACAATGTGCACAATTACTGTAGTATATTTATACAGTGTGCACAATTACTGTAGTATATTTATACAATGTGCACAATTACTGTAGTATATTTATACAAAATGCACAATTACTGTAGTATATTTATACAGTGTGCACAATTATTGTAGTATATTTATAGTGTGCACAATTACTGTAGTATATTTACACAGTGTGCACAATTACTGTAGTATATTTATACAATATGCACAATTACTGTAGTGTATTTATGCAATGTGCACAATTATTGTAGTATATTTATAGTGTGCACAATTACTGTAGTATATTTATATATTGTGCACAATTACTGTAGTATATTTACACAATGTGCAAAATTACTGTAGTATATTTATACAATGCGCACAATTACTGTACTATATTTATACTATGTGCACAATTACTGTAGTATATTTATACAGTGTGCACAATTACTGTAGTATATTTATAAAATGTGCAAAATTACTGTAGTATATTTATACAGTGTGCACACTGTAGTATATTTATACAATGTGCACAATTACTGTAGTATATTTATAAAATGTGCAAAATTACTGTAGTATATTTATACAGTGTGCACACTGTAGTATATTTATACAGTGTGCACAATTACTGTAGTATATTTATACATTGTGCACAATTATTGTAGTATATTTATACAAAACGCACAATTACTGTAGTATATTTATACAATGTGCACAATTACTGTAGTATATTTATAAAATGTGCAAAATTACTGTAGTATATTTATACAGTGTGCACACTGTAGTATATTTATACAGTGTGCACAATTACTGTAGTATATTTATACAGTGTGCACAATTACTGTAGTATATTTATACAGTGTGCACACTGTAATATATTTATACAGTGTGCACACTGTAGTATATTTATACAATGTGCACAATTACTGTAGTATATTTATAAAATGTGCAAAATTACTGTAGTATATTTATACAGTGTGCACACTGTAGTATATTTATCCAGTGTGCACAATTACTGTAGTATATTTATACAGTGTGCACAATTACTGTAGTATATTTATACAGTGTGCACACTGTAGTATATTTATACAATGTGCACAATTACTGTAGTATATTTATAAAATGTGCAAAATTACTGTAGTATATTTATACAGTGTGCACACTGTAGTGTATTTATACAGTGTGCACAATTACTGTAGTATATTTATACAGTGTGCACAATTATTGTAGCATATTTATAGTGTGCACAATTACTGTAGTATATTTATAGTGTGCACAATTACTGTAGTATATTTATACTATGTGCACAATTACTGTAGTATATTCATAGAGTGTGCACACTGTAGTATATTAATAAAATGTGCGCAATTACTGTAGTATATTTATACAGTGTGCACACTGTAGTATATTTATACAATAAGCACACTGTAGTATATTTATACAATGTGCACAATTACTGTAGTATATTTATACAATGTGCACAATTACTGTAGTATATTTATACAGTGTGCACAATTATTGTACTATATTTATAGTGTGCACAATTATTGTAGTATATTTATACAATGTGCACAATTACTGTAGTATATTCATAGAGTGTGCACACTGTAGTATATTAATAAAATGTGCGCAATTACTGTAGTATATTTATACAATGTGCACAATTACTGTAGTATATTTATACAGTGTGCACACTGTAGTATATTAATATAATGTGCACAATTACTGTAGTATATTTATACAATGTGCATAATTACTGTTGTATATTTATACTATGTGCACAATTATTGTAGTATATTTATAGTGTGCACAATTACTGTAGTATATTTATACAGTGTGCATAATTACCGTAGTATATTTACACAGTGTGCACAATTACCGTAGTATATTTATACAGTGTGCACAATTACTGTAGTATATTTATACAATATGCACAATTACTGTAGTATATTTATACAATATGCACAATTACTGTAGTATATTTATACAATGTGCACAATTACTGTAGTATATTTATACAGTGTGCACAATTACTGTAGTATATTTATACAATGTGCACAATTACTGTAGTATATTTAAACAAAATGCACAATTACTGTAGTATATTTATACAGTGTGCACAATTATTGTAGTATATTTATAGTGTGCACAATTACTGTAGTATATTTACACAGTGTGCACAATTACTGTAGTATATTTATACAATATGCACAATTACTGTAGTGTATTTATGCAATGTGCACAATTATTGTAGTATATTTATAGTGTGCACAATTACTGTAGTATATTTATATATTGTGCACAATTACTGTAGTATATTTACACAATGTGCAAAATTACTGTAGTATATTTATACAATGCGCACAATTACTGTACTATATTTATACTATGTGCACAATTACTGTAGTATATTTATACAGTGTGCACAATTACTGTAGTATATTTATAAAATGTGCAAAATTACTGTAGTATATTTATACAGTGTGCACACTGTAGTATATTTATACAATGTGCACAATTACTGTAGTATATTTATAAAATGTGCAAAATTACTGTAGTATATTTATACAGTGTGCACACTGTAGTATATTTATACAGTGTGCACAATTACTGTAGTATATTTATACATTGTGCACAATTATTGTAGTATATTTATACAAAATGCACAATTACTGTAGTATATTTATACAATGTGCACAATTACTGTAGTATATTTATAAAATGTGCAAAATTACTGTAGTATATTTATACAGTGTGCACACTGTAGTATATTTATACAGTGTGCACAATTACTGTAGTATATTTATACAGTGTGCACAATTACTGTAGTATATTTATACAGTGTGCACACTGTAGTATATTTATACAATGTGCACAATTACTGTAGTATATTTATAAAATGTGCAAAATTACTGTAGTATATTTATACAGTGTGCACACTGTAGTGTATTTATACAGTGTGCACAATTACTGTAGTATATTTATACAGTGTGCACAATTATTGTAGCATATTTATAGTGTGCACAATTACTGTAGTATATTTATAGTGTGCACAATTACTGTAGTATATTTATACTATGTGCACAATTACTGTAGTATATTTATACAGTGTGCTTAATTACTGTAGTATATTTATACAGTGTGCACACTGTAGTATATTTATACAATAAGCACACTGTAGTATATTTATACAATGTGCACAATTACTGTAGTATATTTATACAATGTGCACAATTACTGTAGTATATTTATACAGTGTGCACAATTATTGTACTATATTTATAGTGTGCACAATTACTGTAGTATATTTATACAGTGTGCACAATTACTGTAGTATATTTATACAATATGCTAAATTACTGTAGTATATTTATACAATGTGCACAATTATTGTAGTATATTTATAGTGTGCACAATTACTGTAGTATATTTATACAATGTGCACAATTACTGTAGTATGTTTATCCAATGTGCAAAATTATTGTAGTATATTTATAGTGTGCACAATTACTGTAGTATATTTATAGTGTGCACAATTACTGTAGTATATTTATACTATGTGCACAATTACTGTAGTATATTTATACAGTGTGCTTAATTACTGTAGTATATTTATACAGTGTGCACACTGTAGTATATTTATACAATAAGCACACTGTAGTATATTTATACAATGTGCACAATTACTGTAGTATATTTATAAAATGTGCAAAATTACTGTAGTATATTTATACAGTGTGCACACTGTAGTATATTTATACAGTGTGCACAATTACTGTAGTATATTTATACAGTGTGCACAATTACTGTAGTATATTTATAGTGTGCACAATTACTGTAGTATATTTATACAGTGTGCACAATTACTGTAGTATATTTATAGTGTGCACAATTACTGTATTATATTTATACATTGTGCCCAATTACTGTAGTATATTTATACAGTGTGCACAATTACTGTAGTATATTTATACAGTGTGCCCAATTATTGTAGTATATTTATAGTGTGCACAATTACTGTAGTATATTTATACAGTGTGCATAATTACTGTAGTATATTTACACAGTGTGCACAATTACCGTAGTATATTTATACAGTGTGCACAATTACTGTAGTATATTTATACAATATGCACAATTACTGTAGTATATTTATACAATGTGCACAATTACTGTAGTATATTTATACAGTGTGCACAATTACTGTAGTATATTTATACAATGTGCACAATTACTGTAGTATATTTATACAAAATGCACAATTACTGTAGTATATTTATACAGTGTGCACAATTATTGTAGTATATTTATAGTGTGCACAATTACTGTAGTATATTTACACAGTGTGCACAATTACTGTAGTATATTTACACAGTGTGCACAATTACTGTAGTATATTTATACAATATGCACAATTACTGTAGTGTATTTATACAATGTGCACAATTATCGTAGTATATTTATAGTGTGCACAATTACTGTAGTATATTTACACAATGTGCAAAATT